>NC_069094.1:14082373-14139197 GCF_947172395.1 Bicyclus anynana | reverse complement strand
TTAGACCTGTCTATTGTTAGGTAATTGAATATTCTGAGCTAGGAATAGATTTAGGAGTACCTAAGTTTATCTGAAACCGGTATTATATTATATGTAGGTAGCGTATACAATTATACCGGTTTCAGATAAACTTACCTTATGAAATAATTTCAGCTAATTTGATGTAGAACTAGAGCCTAGGATAATCAGACTTACCTACTTAACTTCATAGGTACTTGGACGGTTGAGGGTCTGGACTCTTGAAACCTTGTAGGAGGTAGCGTTGCCAGGCAACTTTTACCAGGCTTTTGACTGTGTGTCCGGCCAAAACAAACGATGTCCGGCTGTTGTTAGGCTTTTTACACTTCACAAACGAGCGAGCGCTGAGCGTGGCCGAGCGCAGGCGACGAGAATCGACTGTTGGTTGGTTGCTGGAGACATCTTTCTACCCAAATGTCCGGCCAAACTGGCTGGTCTGTCCGGCAGTTAGGTTTGGCGACTTGGCCACCCTAGTAGATATACTTTCCAATTCGAAAGCCACCTCAGTCAAAACTCCAAAATCGGCTGTCGTACCTACGTACCTAGTACTTATTGAAATATACTTTTTTTCTTTATTCTCTACAATCTCTTGCTCTTGACTACAATCTCAACTGATGGTAAGTGATGATGCAATCTAATATGATAGCAGGCTAACTTGTTAGGAGTAGGATGAAATCCACACCCCTTTTGGTTTCTACACGACATTCGGAAAGCTAAATCGCTTGGCGGTACGTCTTTGTCGGTGGGTGGTAACTAGCCACGGCTGAAGCCTCCCGTCAGCCAGACCTGGACCAATTAAGAAAACCTCAATCGGCCCAGCCGGAGATCGAACCCAGGACCTGCGACACGGAGGCCGTCAATCGTACGAGTCGTCATAAGGTACGAGTATGTCTATGTTTTGCAGGCTCTTAGTCTACCTACTTTTAATTTTCTTTAAAATTTTTGGTCTCTTAATCTATTATCCATAGCTAAAACTAGCTAAAAAAAAGTTAAAAAAAATTTTCTTAGCTTCCATAGCTCTTATCGGACATCTTTTATTTCTTAGACTTACCTTTACTTTTACTACTACTTTACTACCTCACTACTTTTCTACTACTTTTACTTTTAGGCCTAACGCCTTCAGGCAAAGTCTATCGTACCTAGTCAATAAGAATTCTTTATTATTAAATATTAATTACACTGTTTACATTGTGTGTACACAAAGAAACTTATTTACTGAATAAGTAATTCCGACATACCCACGTAATACGTATAAACCCAATACACTCGTTAAGCCTCGCTGACAATCTTTGAATAAGAGCATATACCTCCGGGCCTTTTGGCTCTTTATCAAAGGCTTTATCTTTGTTGAAAGAATCGCAGTTTTGAACCACTTTTAGATCGCAGGGAATTGGAAAAAAATTCTAACTTCTTAAAAATGGTCACAATAAACTAAAGTGAATGAAGTTTCAGTGGCAATGGGCAGTGACAGACCGGAAAGCGCAGTGTTGGTTGACCCCACTAGATGGACTGAGGACATTCGACGGGTTGAAGGGAGCTGCTGGATGCTGGCGGATTGCGGCCGTGGTGTTTGGAGTTCATGCAAGAGGCCTATGTCCAGCAGTGGACGTCCATCAGCTAGTAATGATGAAACAATATGCATATCTGACTATGACACGTAAAAGTAGTCAAGTTTATTAAAAATCAGTATCGTAACAGTATAATTGATCAATAGGTAATCCCGTCAACAGTTGAAATGTAACAGGTGTTTCAAACAGTTACTTAATACTAAAAGCCTGTTTTAGATAGACGTTCTTGCGTTACGTTATAATATTTTGTGTATTGTTAATCTACTAAGGTTATAAAGATTATTTATTTTATAAGAATAAAAATAAGATTAAATATAATAAAAAAAGGAAACTGTTCAATCAAAATGGCCGATGTGTAAAAATACAAATCAATTGATCGGTAGTAGGATTAGATAGATGCTCTTTTCAACGAAGCGCAAACTTGCCGAAGTCAATTCAGCCGGGCAAATTTGTTTTACTCTGTGTAAACAGTTTGTTCGTAATCAAGACGTAGCTCGGTTCATTTAACTGCCGCATAAATATTTTAATTTTAAAAATCAATGGGGAGTACCAGGTCCATGCAAGCACAACGGTCACGGAATATTTAACATGTACCTTGTACCAGGAAACCTGATTTCGCGTATGCTGTCCAATGAAAACGAGTTGCAGTTATATGGAGAAATGCTCCATTAATTAATTAATTAATTATTATTTTTAAACATATTTGCTGCTTCTAATTGAATTTAATTCACTTGAATTTGTTTACATTTTTTATTTTTTATGTTAGCTGTGGCATCACACGGGTCTCAGCTGAAAATCAGCGCCGTGCTTGTATATAGTACACGGCATATGCTGAGCTGTACACCCTTTCTTTTTTAAGGGTTACAGACAGACGTGCTGTCTTTCGGAAAGGATACTGTTTGTAACTTTTAAATTTGATTTAATCTGGAGATAGCACGATGTATGCATAAACTCTGAAGGTAAAATTGGCCTGTAGACTAGTCCTACTAATATTATAAACGCGAAAGTTTGTATGGATGTTTGTTACTCTTTAACGCCGCAACTACTAAGCCGATTTGGCTGAAATTTGAATTAGAAATAGATTTTACACTGGATTAACACATAGTCTATTTTTCACCCCGGAAAAATCCATGGTTTCCGAGGGGTTTGCGAAAAACTAAACGCAGACGAAGTCGCGGGCGTCCGCTAGTACCTTATAAACGTATTCTGTGGCAGTACCTACTAAGTAATACTATAACTATGCAACTTGAGTAAAACTGCTACAACATAATCCCATGTGAGTGCTTCCATCAAGCTACTTTGTGATAATCGTGTGGAAAATCTAATTACGTGACCATGCTCCATTAAATGTGCACTAAGTATAGATTTACTATTTCCTGCACGCTCAATTAAATTGTCATATTATCTAAATTTATCTTGATTTCATCAATAAAGTTATAAAGTTACCTGTGTATAGCTACAATAGATCTACAACATCGACTCCGAGAAGTCAAAGGTTCGATTCTCACCCGGTGAACTATTGTCGTACGAGTAACTTTCCTACTTGAGAAGGACGGGGACATTAATTGTATTTAAAAGATTTAGGTTATTGACCATATTAGGACCACGGCTCTACCATGACCATTTCTCTATTTCAATCTGAAATATTTTCTTGTTTCGTTCTTTTTAGACCTCTTTTTACGTAGTCGGGTTATAGTTTTTAAATTTTATTTTTATATAAAGACATGTGCTTGAAAATAGCTTTACTTTTGTTAGTCTTCAAAATTTAATATCTTAAAAAACAATGAACTCTAGTACACTGTTAATAAATTTATGATAGCTCTTCAATATACCCTAAAATCAGTCGCTTATATTATCATTTTATCGCTAACAATAACAGTTTTCTTATACCTACTCCTGATATAATCTTTATGGCCCTAATATAATATGGATTTATGAAACACGACTGGCCCTAAAGGTAGCTACTATTATCTTTATTTTCTGTAAAAACAGACGACGAATATCTTAGCATTCCATGGATTCACCGTGCGGGTGCCGGGTCCATCGCGTGGTAGAGAGAAAAACTCCGAGCAGAGTCCTGAACTTGTGACTACAGGATGTAGGGTTAAGGAATTCCTTGACGATCGACCAACACTCCCCTTTCTCTGCTCGTGTTGTTCTCTTTGCCTAGCCAAATTTGGTAAGATCCTGTTAGAGTAACTTTGGATACTCGTTCTAATATAGAACTAGCTGCACTTCTAGAGAGGCCAAGGTCTTTAAGCAAGTTATAAAGAGATTTTGTTGGTAATCCTCTCGCACATATTTCTACGGCGTACAGACTAACTACATATCAATTTTTAGTTAGTTCATTTGCTAGGTCATAATATTTATTCACTTTTATATTGTGGTCCTTCGGAATGTTAGTCTCTCACGGCACAGTAAGCTCTACAAGTATCCAGCGAAGGTTTTCCTTTTTATGAAAGACTAGTCAAAGCCGCGCGGTTTCACCGGCTTATTTCCCGTTCCCGTGGGATTACAGGGATAGATAAAATATACTCTATGACACTCAATAACGTGGGTTTTTACTAGTGAACGATTGTTCAAAGTTGGTTTAGTAAACCAAGAGATTAACCCCCCGATTCTAAATATGAGAGCAAATACATCTTGAAATAACAAAGCTCAATATCTGGGGACGTGATCTCAGCTTCAAGATCTTACTTGCTACTTGAGAGTAGCAATATAATACTTTTAAGTAGGTACTTTTCATGCCACATGGCAACAGGATACATGATGCATACGTAAATAGTAGATTGTTATACAAGGGGCTAAAAAGACCCATTACATACGAGGTATTTTTAGGGCCCGAGACGAAGGCGAGGGCCGCCTAATTAGAAACCGAGTTTATAATGGGTTTAGCCCCACGTGTTACATACACTCTGCTTTTCACTACGATTGCGAGAAAATAAAATAGTTTAGTACAATATTCAATTATTTATATTAATTGAAAATTAAATGTATTAAATGTCTACAATTTTGGATATTAAGGGAGATGCTTTTTCCCGGCAACATAATTTCCGACTACTGTGAAGATGAATAATGACTATGTAAGGTAAACGTGGGAAATAATAGTTTAAAAAACTCCTTTCGTAAGGGAATCCATTCGTTGTTGTTTTCTCCACTTTACCTATGTAGGTATTTAAGTAAATGCGTCTCGACTTTGATGGTAACAGATTGAAAATTTCATCCATCTCCAAATTAGGATCACCATTCTCACTAGATGAAGACAACAATAACAATTAACGTTGAACAATATGTAAGTTACGGTCACCAATTTACAATAAATTTCTTAAAAAGATCAAGTATTCACGCCAATTGTTTTTTAAATTCTCGCTTTTTAATTTTATTTTTCTTTCACATGAGAATAAGGCAAAGGTATTACACCGTACAGGATGTCCCATGTCTTCAAATCTCGCTCTATTTGCAACTCAATAAAAATTAAATAAAAAAATTAACGCATTCCACAGACAAGAACGCTGCATTTCGTTCTAATTTCAAGTTTTAATTTTTATCAAACAATCAGGGCTTTATCTATTAAGATGATTCTATTTACGAATAAAACCTCCTTTGTTATAAAGTAGGCTAGTACTCATAACAGACAAAAATTAAAAAAAGAAAATTATTTTAGCCCCTAGAGGCTAAAATGTTTGTTGAGCCCCGCTGTGGGATGGTAATATGACAATGTTTTTGAGCAAGAGTAGTGAAAAACACATTTTTCAGAAATGTTTACTTAGTTTCGTGTATCATTTACAAGGCAATTCGTAACAGCAAATAACCAAGACAGTTCAAACAAATATTGTGTTGAATAAATAACAATTACTTAACATAAGAAAAGAAAACAAATACAGAGTATAATTCACAAAACGGAACAGTATCTGAGGCTACCAGGTAATTGGTATGCTAAAATGGTTTCCTTGAGGTATCTGCAATTAATTAAATACTGTTCCAGTTTATTTACATATTTAGTCTGCTGTGTAATAAAAATGTTTAAAGGATTTAAAGTCTTTAGTATGTAAAGCACAATTTAGTTAAGAATTAAGTATTGACAGTTTCAAAATAGATGAAATATTTTGCAAGTAAAAGTCGTCCCTGAAAATATTTCATTATCACCAGATATCTACTTTCCAGTCCACGTGGACAAAATAAAGTAAGAAGGCTTGAAAATAAATTGTTATCTTCTTTTAAAAATACTTTGGATTTGCAATTCAATTTTTTGCACTAAATTGGTATATAATAAAATTTCCAACATCAGTACAACAGTTCCACCAACCATACCTAAACTCAGGACCAAGAATCCGCATTGTAAGTGTTGAATTGTTAAAGCACTGATGTTCTTCGGTCGGGATTTTAACAAAACTAGTAACTTTTCCTTATTTTTCTTGTTTAATTGAGTAAAATACCGCCTTACATATTCATTCAGACCGAACTGTTTATACGAATTTAATCTGCGTGACAGTATTTTCATAAAAGGAAATCCTCTTAAGCCTATCATTTCCAAAGGAACTAAAAACGCACTCTTCTCGAATGTGTACAATTTTGTACGTCCAAAAACATCATGAAGTTCCGGCAATACTGATGCGAGGTATTCCAATTCCAGTCGGCTACACAGTACTGAAAAGTTTCGATATACAGCAACGTCCAATAACGCCTGTGTTATATTGTGCACATCTATCCATTTATCATCTATCAAATTATCAATAGGATCACTAGAATTTTGAAATAAACCATGTAGTTCTTCAGAACCACCAATTTTCAATCCACTTAGTACCACATCATGGATGGTTTTGATTTGATACCTAAAAGTCTGATTTCGTAAAATAATTATTAGCTTAGTTTGATATGCTGTCATAAACAGAATACAATATGTGTTGAGAAATATGAAAAATATTCGCAGACTTCCTTTTTTAGGACGCACATATGGAGGGAAACCAAATAAAAGTATCCAAGAATTCAGAAAACAATGTTTGAACGCCCTGTTGTAACTGCTATCACCACTTATTTGTCCCAATATTTTCCAGCTGAAACCACATAAAACAAATATTACAGCAGCTAGGTACCAAACTTCGTTTTCAAATGCAGCAGTGAGTGAACTCCAGGGTGGAGACGGATAAGCCCGAGGAACCACCCATGCATACGAGTCTGCCAAATACGTTGCACTGCAATCGAAATCCTCGTGGACATCAAAATCAGGAAATATACCTCCCAATAGAATTTGACCTCTTTTAGCTACTAAGTCCTGCAAAGCACCATCCCATACTCCTTTTTCGTCCCGCTCACCGCGAAATTTATTTAATATTATCTCAAAACCAACGGAAAAATTGTACGGTTTGAGCATTTGCTTGATTATCCTTTTCTCCATATTCGGATCTGTTTTATATCTGCTGATAAATGGCTGCCTTTCTATTGCTAAAATGTTGAGAGAACATTGTTGCATATTTGATGGCAATTTATCCTTGAATATACTTCCCTTACTCTTAAGAATGCCTCGGTCACATGTATTTTCTATGAGTAACCTATTCTTCGCACTTTCGTTAAAATATCCACAGTAATTAGGCGGATCATAAGGTTTCCAGCTGTAAATTATTACATTACGCACAACCTTAGCTCTAGGTACCATAACAACAACATTGATAACATTGTATTTGAATAAACACGTCAAAATGTTTTCGACATCTTCACGATTTTCATCATCGTTCATGGTTATATTATGTAACAAAATTAAGAATTTTCCATATGGATTCCAAAAACGCGACCTGATGATTTTTCTAGCAAAATGTGTAAAATCGTCAAAGCTATCAACAATGATGACAAAATAACTCGCTATGGACATTACTTTAAAAGGATCCGAATGGACGACCTTGAACTTTTTATTTGGGTCGTTGCAAACAGCTTTGCTATCAGGAGCGGTTATTTGAACTGTATATTTCTTGCTACGATGAATACGCGTTAGGATATCAGTTCTGACTCTTATAATCGTAGAACTGGCATTTATTGGATGAGGAAAAATAACTAGTCCAGGTTTAAGAAAATTTGTTTTGATCATGTCACTTAAGCAATTAACTAAATCGTTAACTATTACTGGCCCACTGGTATGCATTGCTTGCACACTGAACACTGTTATCAGAATAACTGCGACTTTCATTTTAAATTCTGAAAATGTTTGTTTATAATTTTCATAACTGAGCGTGCGGGAAAATTGTGTGCAGATTCCATTTATTGTTTTTTAATAGCATTTCTGTGTCTTTAATTATCTATGTAGATTGTAAATCTAACAGTACATTGTTATTGTTTTTAAAATTAATGTAATTGCAGTATTTATTAAATTGTTCGTGGATAATTAAGCTAACAGCTCGCATACTGTTTCATATTTCTATGAAACTAATTTGGTACTTGTAGTTTGTTGAAACATAATATTTTACTACAATGTTATAACAAAGACCCGCGGCATGAATAATTTACTTGAACATGTTAATTAATTATTATTTTAACACAATAGCGCAATATACAGCGTGTTTTAAGCTAATATTATTCTAATTACGTCATCATGGCAGGCTTCTCTCCCATCTAGAAAACATTTTTGGGAACGATTCTCTAATACGGCAGACTTTTTTTGTTCTTTACAACTTAGCTCTGGACTACAATCTCACCTGATGGTAAGTGATGATGCAATCTAAGATGGAAGTGGGCTCACTTGTTAGGAATTGGATGAATATCCACACCCCTTTCGGTTTCTACACGACATCGTACCGGAACGCTAAATTGCTTGGCTTTATAATTTTGCATTCTTACCTGATTCCTCTTCATCAGATATACCGTTGGTGGCATGTTAGGCCTACAGACTAAGATTTTTTACTGAAAATTTCTGGAAGTAAAGATAGTATAAATATTTCACCATCCGACCAAGGATTCGAACCCAGGAATTCAGATTACAAGCTCCTAGGTTACCACTGTACCTACGATGCAGTAAATGAGTATAAGCAGCTTTAATAAAGTAGTAAGAAGCTTTGACAAATAATTTGTGAAAGCTCATTACTTTTAGAATTCTTCATTGAGTTTATTGTAAGAGATTCGTGAAAGTTATTCCAAGTTTATTTGGAACAGAAAGGTAAATTATGTTAAGTCTACAAATTCTTTGATACTTTCAGACCTAACTTGAAGTTAAACATTGGGTAAAGCGTTGGCACATTGCGTTTCTGTGTCCCACGGAATTAATAAATACATAGAACTCGCTTGTGTGAAATGAAAAATGTGTAAAAAATGTATGTATCACGGGACGCTTGCTAGTCAGAACTTAAACCTGCTGCCGTATGAGAGAATGGGAAGCCAGACAGTGACGCTGATCACATCAGCCGATGGACGTCCACTGCTGGACATATGCCTCTTGCATGGATTTCCAAGCACAACGGTCTCGAGCCGCCAGCATCCAGCGGCTCCCTGCCACCCGCTTGATGTCTTCGGTCCAACTATAGTGGGGAGTCGACCGATATAGGTGTTTATATATATATATATATAAACCTATATTGGACCGGGATATAGGTTTATAGAATGTCAAAATTAAAATATACTTTTTACGACACTAAAAAGGTAGTTGTCATGAAAACGAACGACACATGTGTAAGGCGCGGCGAGAAAAGAAACTCGAAGTTCACTAACATGCCACTTTAATACTACAACTCTTGGAATATTATCACAAAACTGGATCTATATTATCATCCATGAAGCCACGTTTTTATACCTTTCCAACGGAACAAACAACAAGAAGCAAATAGTCAAACATCAATCTTTTATCTATACGTATATTGACATAACTTCACTTATGAATTATGTCAATATACGTTTTTAAATCGTTCGTTCGTTCGTCTGTTATCAACCCATATTCGGCTCACTTCTGAGCTTGAGTCTCTTCTTAGAATAAGAGGGGTTAGGCCAATAGTCCACCACGCTGGCCCAAAGCGGATTGGCAGACTCCACACACGCAGAGAACTAAGAAAATTCTCTGGTATGCAGGTTTCCTCATGATGTTTTTCCTTCACCGTTTGAGACACGTGATATCTAATTTCCTAAAATGCACACAACTGAAAAGTTGGAGGTGCATGCCCTGGACCGGATTCGAACCCACACCTTCCGGTATCGGAGGCAGAGGTCATATCCACTGGGCTATCACGGATCACGACGTTTTTAAATCCTTTTATTTATTTTAGTTTAGTATATTTTAATTTAGTTTTAAGATTAAAGAATTACTCGTCATTATACTTCATAGTACCTACGTATATTGACAACACTACAGTTATAACAAGGTTGTTTGTAACATCTAATGTAGCGTTAATACAAATGCCTTCTTAACTAATTTTCTAACACATGTTTATTTACAGAATTCACTGTTCAGGAAATAAAACAAACAAAATTAACTTGTAACTGAATTTATTTGGACATCTGGCGTAGAGGTGTCATAGTTTCGCCTTCACTTGTTTAACGTATATCACCGAATGTCCCGGGGGGTGTCTCTGGGTGGGACGCACGTTCCTCTCAATAGGGATGCTGTTAGTGCCCTCCAACTGCCGCAGAAGACCCAGCTGTGAACGGAATTTCATTATTACAATAGGGCTTAAACTGACACAATTCGTATACACTGAAATATGTCCTACTAGAATCGACATCGCGAACATAACCGCTACACGATCCTTGACATAGCTTTTTGTGTTACGCAAAAAGTATCGGCAGTATATCATTTTTATTTGTACAAAAACACTGCACTATCCTTTTTCAACAAACATTGTGTATCGATGTCAATTTAGCGCGATTAGAAATGATCGAATGCAAAATAATGACTGAAAGTACATCTATATCACTGCAATTGATACCTTTTAGATGTAGTTCAGTATCTACCAGATATAATATTTCTTTATGAAAACAAGATAAAATAAGATTCAGTACAAACCAAAGATACTTAATCTTGTAAAATACAAAGCCGTTATCGCTACATAGCCGCGGTCCCTTTCAAACGGCCATTTGTCTAAGACGATGAAGAATACTAGATAAGTTAAGAGATATTTTATTCGTTATTATCAAAAAAAAAAATGAAAAATCTTTGCCTTCAGTCTGAAAAATATACGATGCCTTTTAATATCTATCATTTATGCTCTGAATTTCTTTGCATATCTTACAGGAAAAGTAGTTTGTTGAATTTGGAAAGAAATATTGCAAAATTTGCAAAATTTTGACATTTACAATTCAGACAGCGGAAGCATATCTCACAAATTGCTGTCACACCATTACTTGTAACTGACACTTTCCATCTATCAATAGTTATCTTCTTCTTTTGAAAGATATTTTCTTCTTAGCGAGTAATAATTCTGATTGTCGCTAATAACAGACGATTGTTTAAGTAACTGTCAAAGCGAAGCTTGACTAGATCCGTTAGTTTTATCTTATTCAACGAGCAGCTATGTTTGTTTTAAAAAAATCTTAAGAATTGGTTTAGACTCCGCGAAAACCAAAAACCTTTGTTTTAATTTTTTTACCTTTTTAGTAGTGACCACATTATATCTTCCAGTACACAATATTCAATGTATTACTATACGGAAATGAAACAAGTATGACCCGATATTAGGAGTGTAAGGGCTCTTCACAATATATTGCTTGGATCCCGCTAGCAGACCCTCTATCGGAATTCAATTCACAATGATGAAGAGACATTTGTAAAATAATAGGATACATCTTGTGACATATTATACCAATGCTATAATTCAATCAATGAAGTACATTTATTCAAACACTAATTCATTTATTTCAGGCTATATTTTCCAAATTTTCAGATTTCTGCATATCCTCACAGCAAGACAAATAACATAATAGTTTGAGCGGTTAATTAATTAAATATCATTATGAGCCTATTTCAAAGACCCTCTACAGAGCCAGGTCACCCTTCGTATACGGATATGGAGCTTATACCCACCACGCTGCTCCAATATACAGAACTTCCTTTTTTTTCTTTTGAGGTACATAAACTTCATAAACGAGCGTACTTTAGACTAAATGACTCAAATAAAACTTATATAGCTCTCCCTCATAACATCCGTTCGTCTTGCCCGATCATACTTTTCGTAACGCAATCTCTAGCATACTCTTGGCCGGCCTCCGTGGCGCAGTGGTATGCGCGGTGGATTTACAAGACGAAGGACCCAGGTTCAATCTCCGATCCAGCTGGGCCGATTAAGGTGTTCGTAATTGGTCCAGGTCTGGTTGGTGTGAGCTTTCGGCTGAATTTTCATCCTCCTCCTGATAAGGTAGCCCGCTTCCATCTTAGATTGCATCATCACTTACCATCAGGTGATGATGTAAAGAATAAAAAAAAAAACTCTCAAGTCCAGCGAGCGTAAAGAAGTACTGCAAAAAATATCTAACATGGAAATGGCCAAGCCAAGCTTTGGGCCAAAAATCTTATTTATTCTCAAATTTCCGTCTTCACGCTTCGTCAGTACACGCAATACAGCATCCAAGGCTGTGATGTGATGTGAAATAATAAATACGTGACAAGAATCTTTTGTACGTGATTGTGCGTCGTGAAATAATTCAAAGCTTTCTCGAGTATTTCACAAAGAACCCTCGACTGAGAGTACACGCGCCGAGCGTCGACTTAAATGAAACATTCAATTTCTTTAGCACCTGAACTAGGCACGGATTTAATAAATTTCTGTGTGCCTACAACGTTGTTATTAAACTTTTCAGGAGGTTCTTTGAAAACTTTCACTCGCTCGGGGAAGTACTGGCACCATGTTTGAAGCATTGCGCTGATATGTATTTAGATATCTATTAAAACTAATGTTATAAATACAAATCCAACTCGGTTGGGCGATATATTTTTGTCCGAAATTCCTCAGGTTCAAAAGTGCGTATTGCTCAGCGTACGATCTATGATTCCGAGACTTGGCTGTTAACTATGGGCCTCATAAGAAGGCTCAACTTCACACAGCGGGCGATGGAACGAGCTATGCTCTAAGTATTTCTGTGTTAACGAATCAGAAATGAGAATATCCAAAGAACCACAGTCAGGGACATAGTTCAATGAGTCGCGAAACTAAAGCGGCAATGGGCGGGTCAAATAGTTCGAAGAGCCGATGGACGTTAGGGTCTCAAGGCGCTGGAATGACGACCCGCACAAGGAAGCGCAGTGGGGACGACCCTCCACCAGATGGACTGACGACATCAAGCGAGTTGCAGGGATTCGCTGTTTACAGGCAGCTCAGGATAGTGATGTTTGGAAGTCCCTACAAAAGGCCTATGTCCTGCAGACGTCCATCGTGATATGATGATGATAAAGTCTAAGTAACGACCATCACATAGCCAGCCCTCCCTTGTCTTAGAAGAGGGGATTTAGGAGATAAATTGGACCTTGGAGCAGGTTTAAGCTGAAAACTAAATTACACGCGAAGTCGCGGGCGTCCTAGTAGCGTAGAGAATAAATGCTACGCTTATTTGCGGCTATATAGCGCTGTATATATGTCCAAATATATTAATTATTCGAGAAAAAGCTCCCCAAAAACCCGAATTCTACGTGGTTGGAATAGTCAAGTCAAACAATGAAATATTTACCTGCTCGCTCCCAATTTGCACTGGTTTCTCGTATATGATCCATGTGACACACTCGGTGTAGGGCGGCGTGGTAAGCGAGCCCTTGTAAGTGACGTAACTACCCTTAGCCACGTCTTCGCTATCCATCCATACCAAGGACTCTGTGTAAAAAAAGGAAATACATTATTTTTTCAAGGCAGAAATAGTGGATTAATTAGCAGACGCCAGATTTCACCCTCTAGTTCCTGTAGTAATACGGGGCGAAAATATACCTAATAACACACATAAGTTATGTATAGTCTGGCAAGTTCGTTGATGACACACCCATGATATGCGGGCGATGGGGGGAAAGACTGAGTGGGTGTGAAATCGTGCGTACGAGGAAGTAAGGTGCATCAGTCGTGAGTTTTTCATTCATCGCTATACGCCCCCCGGCGCGGACTATCGAGAGTGTTACGAACGAAGTTGTTAAGCAATAGCTTTATATTAATAAAAGAATTTACCCCTACAAAGTCACGAATTTTACTTCTTTATATTATTTGTAGGTACACATAAAAAAATCATCGAACAATCATTCGACCATTTAACCCTAGAGTGGGCGTGTTATGAGTATTTTGCAACCCTCACCAAAATACATTAATAATTCGTAAAACAATTGCCCGGTAATTCTACGCTATTTAGTCTTGGCCTCTGCCCTTATTTTCCATCGCTATTAATGTCAAAAAGCTGGTTACTGACAGTGCGTGGGGCCCGCTAGAGAAGTAAGTTGTTTCCGATAGATGATATCAGGCGGCAAATTGCTCACCATATGTTTTTTCAAATATAAAGTAATATTGAGACTATATTTTTGGTGCATTAAAGTAATAATTAGACTATATTTTATGGTGCATTTATTGTTATGGTCAATGAAAAGCAGAGGCTAAATGCCTTACTATGCCTGTAATTCAAACTTTTGAGCTTTACTTGCATCTAAAAGCTATTTTTATTCAGTTTTGCCTATGTCGACGAAACGTCTTTTTGCATGATAATATATTATACTGCAGATGTTTTATCATTGGTTGAATGATAAAGGTTTGTATGTTTGGACATATAATATGATTAATGGAAAATTTTGGTCATTTGATAGTCTTGTTAATTTTGGAATATTTGATGCTACACGTGTTGTTAACTGTGCCTTGCTGACCTTGCTGACCTTCAATATTGAAGGTAACTTGAAGGAGTAACTTTGATTTGATCAGTAATTGGATTACCACCAAAGTTTTGCCAATCGTGCTCAATTATTATTAAAGTCACTAATTAATAATTTTGTCTTACGGAAAGTCGATGACCCTAAACAAGATTCTTATTCTTAGTTTACTGGCGCAGTTGGAAATGCCTTGCTTTATTAATTGGATCAAATCAGTCAAATCACTTTGTATTTTCTAAATAATTTCCAGAGGCGTATATAGAGGTGGGGCCGGGTGGGTCGTGCCCACCCTAGAATGGACATGTGTCCACCCAAAAATTCTGGGTTACCGATATGGAATTCTGTTATGGTACTAATAATAGACTTGAAGTCGGGGGCTAGGCCCACCCTAGGAGATAATCCTAGATACGCCAATGATAATTTCAGATAATAATTATTTCGAATGAGGCTGGCGCTAGTTACTACCTTACTGATATAATACAGTTTCAGTGACGAAACTATTTCGTTGAGATCTGATGAAATTAAAAAAAATATTCTAAAAATATTAAAATCCCGCGCGAGCTTCAGTTATATTTCTATAGAAAACTGGATTTTATAGAAAAATCGGCTCGGTGCTTTTCTCTCCGCAATACCAATGGACCCGGAGACTAAATTCATGGAATTAATATGTCACTCTCTATAAAGGACAACGTACACCAAAGTATGAAAATTATATCCAAGCCGTATATAAATAAAATGGTATTGAATATAAACAACGAACCAAAGTCACTGACATCGCTCAGCGAGTCGTAAATCTGAAGTGTCCCAAGGCTTATGTCCAGCAGTGGACGTCTATCGGCTGATATGGTAACTTACATACAAAAAAAACAAACTCGAATTGAAAACTAGCTCTTCTCGTCGATTAAAAAGTCAAAAATCGGGTGATTGAGCTGGTAAAAGTCGCCTAACTGTACGGGTCAAAGTTCAAATTTCATTTATTTCAATTACGCTTAGTTTACAAGCTCTCTCGAAACGTCAGGTAATAATATTAAACTTAAGATATTGGTGATAATAACCATTCGAAAACTTAAAATTAAAGTTACGAGGGTTCCAAACGCGCCTTGGTCCGAGAAGAGCAGACAACAAACTCAGCCAAGGTTTATTTTTTTTATTTATCACCATTTTACAAACTTAGCACACAGTCGTATACACAGTTTAACACCAAACTTTTTTATCATTTATATAATCATTAACACTTTAATAAGACTTTCCTTAAAGCTTGCCTTTAATAAACACTTTGAACTTTTTGAGTGACATTCCAGTGGCTTCATGTAGGGTATTATAAAAACGTATGCAATTGCCGTTAAAAGAATTACTAATTTTTTGTAATCTAGTGTGGTGTGCAACAATTTTATTTTTATTTCTGACATTAATGTTATTACAATCACACCTTCTTTTAAAATTGCCTATGTTTTTATGTACATATACTAAATCCTCATATATATATTGACTATGCACAGTCATTACTTTAATTTCTTTTTTTCTCTTAACGACTCTCTAGGCCCCATTTTATAGTAACTTACATTAAAAAAAAAAAAACAAAAAAAAAAGTCAAAAATCGGGTATTTGAGCTTGTTGTATAAGGTAAACATCGACGTACATACGAGTATAAACCAACGCACCTGATGAAACTACCACACTGTTCTCAGGCTTCCTTATCTGTTCTAATCCTTCGACGAACTTGTCAAAACTTGGGTTGGGGGCGTCGGTTGCCTCCAGAAGGTATCCGACCACGGCCAGACCATCGGCGTGAGCCACCGCCGCCTCCAGCGACTGGTACTTACTGTTGTAATGTACGAGATGGCACTCTGCTGCGTATCTGTTCGAAAGAGGATACTGAATCAATTTAATAAGAAGCCGTGATAGCCATGTGGATATAACCTCTGCCTCCGATTCTGGAGGGTGTGGGCTCGAATCCGAGGCATGCACCTCCTACTTTTCAGTTGCGTGCATTTTTATAAATTAAATATCAATAATATTAAATGGGACCAATCTGTCCCATTTAATTTTCATGAAAATCGGTTCAGTAATTTTGTGTAAAAATGAAAATAACGAAATTTCCCGTACTGTGACGCTTTCGTTACATATGCTAAGACACACTAAAAACAGAAAAATAAAACCTTTTTGACAAAAAAATTCAAAATCATAACAATAAACTAAAAAGCGCATATAACATCGTATGTGCTTCCTTCTTAATACGCTGGCTTGGCACCGCCTTCAAAGTGATCAGAAGGTAGCACATACGATTTTATTTCTATACAAAAGTTCATAGAGTAACTTTCATTTTCGAAAGGCACTGGTAAAAAACATGGACGTAACTCTTAATAATTGAAGACATTATTTGCAAAGTAAGTTTGTAAGGTATTAAATTATATTTTAGTCCAAGTAATCTAGGCTTTTTCATTATCAGGAACAAAAACAATCCAATTATTCCGGCCTTAGTTATATTTAGGTAAAATATTGGTTTTTTAATTAAAACAACAATTTGCTACAGGTACGTGATATTCTGTAGGGAAATGTTTTGAATAACAAATACCAAAACAAATTACAATTGGTCAAGAGCGACTTCGACACGCGTGAGGAGTTCCTCAGTTAACAAGCCAATTAAAAAGTTTACAAAAAAGTAATATTTGAAAAAAGTAGACCCCATTCCTGTGGGAATATGGCGATAAAAAAAATACAGCCTTATATCTGTGAAATAATGTACTTTTCAAAAATTGTTTCAGCAATAGTGTTGAAACATTTTTTTAAATCCGCTTATGGTAGTTTTGGAGCATAAATACCTGGAAATAGAGAATTTTCAGGTACGAAAATTGTCAGTTTCACGCTAGAATTCGTGGATACTATTTTGTTTTTTACCCGACTGCAAGAAGGGTTATGTTTTTCGCGCGTATCTTGTATGTATGTATGTATGTTTGTAATATTTTTTATGACCTCATATCTTCCAAACCACTGAACGGATTTACGTAATTAGAATATCGTTAGATTTGTCTCAATAACCCAAGTGTTCTTAGATAAGTGAAACTAAAAAAAAACAGAGTTTTCTAATTGCTTTCTACACTTCTGGACTGAACTTGTTTTTTTTCTTTTCAGTTTTTTATACTTTATGCAGTCGGGTTTTTTTTATTTGTTTAATTAATTTATTTTATTGTTATAATATCTTAAATACCTTTACTCTAGCACAGTGATGCATTAACTCAAGCCGTTTAAATCAAAAAGTTTTTCAGGCGGTTCTTCCCCGTGGATCTTTCAGAAACGGCTTTAATTAATACCTATGCCACTGGCTTGGCACCGCCTTCAAAGTGATCAGAAGGTAGCACATTACGATGTTATTTTTCGTTTTTTAGTTTATTTGTGTGATTTTGAAGTCGGTTGATTTTTTTCGTCAAGAGGTTTCGTTGTTTTCTCGCTACTTTATTCCTTGTTTGTTGCTATTTCAGCAGCACACACCAAGCTGTTGTTCTCTTATCAAAATACAATCATAGGTCTTAGTTAAACAGTAATTCATGAATTGTTGTTGAGTACGTATGCACTAGATTATACGTTATAAAGTTTCCAACGCTTTAAATACTACTTGGAAGGATGGCAGTATATAAATATTCGTCGTTATCGTTCGTTTTCAACCCATATTCGGCTCACTGAGCTCGAGTCTCCTCTCAGAATGAAAAGGGTTAGGCCAGTCCACCACGCTGGCCCAACGCTGATTGGCAGACTTCACAGACGCAGAGAATTGAGAAAATTCTCTGGTATGCAGGTTTCCTCACGATGTTTTCCTTCACCGTTTGAGACACGTGGTATTTAATTTCTTCAAATTCACGCAACTAAAAAGTTGGAGGTGCATGCTCCGTACCGGATTCGAACCCACACCCTCCGGAATCGGAGGCAGAGGTCATATCCACTGGGCTATAACGCCTTACATGTTATAAATATAAATATAAATATTAACGATAGCATATTCAATCACGAAACCCAAAAATAAACAAATTGTTAATTAAATTTGGCGTAAACACTGTACACATGATGTGACATTGCCTTTGACAGAACTGCTGTAGTCTATGAAACGAATTTTATATACCATTTTGAACCTTATTTCTATGATGCATAAATTCTAAAGCGATTGCGAAAACTGCTTCCGGAAAAATTGTGTTGTTGTTTGTAGGGGATTTATGTTTTTGATTTGGGACTTCCCTTGTTTTGAATATTAATTTGAGCTTCGGAAAAATACTAATTCACAAACAATTTAGTCTTAAATACAACTATCCGACATCCCACGGTTTCACCCACATAGTTCCCGTTCCCGTGAGAATACGGGGATAAAATATAGTCTATTAGCAGATGCCCGTGACTTCGTTCGCGTGGAATTCTGTTTTTCACGAAGCCCGTGGGTACCATTGATTATTCCGCGATGAAAAGCAATGTTTTAATTGAGGATATTACCTATCTTCGTTTTAAATTTCAGTTAAATCGGTTCAGTAGTTGCGGCGTTATAGAGTAACAAACAACCATAAAAACTTTCGCGTTTATAATATTAGTAGGATAGGATGACGCTCCCAAATATTATTACATCTCATTTTGCTTTATTACATCTCATTTTGCCTCTTTGGTTCAGTGGCTAGCATACGTGGTGCTTGCCTTCTTCTGAGAAAGTTTATTATTATTAAACAGTTGCCATAGTTTACCTACAAACTACAGTAGGTAAACAAGCTAAAGCCATATAATGTTAAGGGCCCTCCGTAGGTAATGATTTTGATAACTTAGGTCGTACACAAAATAGCGAAACGGGATCTTTAAATAAATCGGAAAACTTCTAGTACCATTTCTTTAGCTGTTTTTCTACCTACCTTATCACAAGAGCTTTTTTAATTAACTTCAAAAATGTAGAAATCTTATGTCAATGCGTATGTTTTATATTCCTCAAAATTCTACCAGATAAGTCACGTCAACAATAAGATTTGCTACAGCCATTTGCTTCATAAAACAAAATAAATGAAAAAGAAACAAAATAATTTCACCCAAGTACACGAAAAAGCGTATTTTTAATTTTCTGTGATTTTTTCAGTAATATTTACGGTCGATTTTAGTAGTCCTACTAAGCGATATATTCAGAGAATGAAAAATCCAGGTAGAATGGGAACTTCATTTAATTAAGTATGAGTAAGAATAATAAGAGACTTCTTGGCAGTGTGGTTTGTTCATCAAAGACACAAAACAGAAAAATTGAATTTTTAAAAATGTATGTAAAGAGACAAATATGTACTGCAAATAATAACATTTATATTAGTTGATTTCAACTAAAGCGTTACGCGTAGCTTTTTTATTTGGGTTAGTTTGTACATTATGATCACTGAAGTGAAGGTTAATTATAAAGCTACTCTTTTATTAATTATATCGCGTTATAATCAAAAGGTAGAGCCTTAAACGAACCATTTAATTAAGTCAAAGTAAACAAGGTTCTCTGCATACCAAGTTAACTAACCTTGCAACATGGAATTAACATTAACTATCTCTTCCTCTCTTTACTTTCTTATCGATCACTATACATCCCCTGATAGTTGGAAATATATTTCATGTACAGAATTGATTTTTAAGAAATTCAATATCACGTGTTTCAAACGGTGAAGGAAAACATCGTGAGGAAACCTGCATACCAGAGAATTTTCTTAATTCTCTGCGTGTGTGAAGTCTGCCAATCCGCATTGGGCCAGCGTGGTGAACTAACGCCTAATCCCTCTCATTCTGAGAGGAGACTCGAGCTCAGCAGTGAGCCGAATATGGGTTGATAACGAACGAACAGAATTGACCTCTCTACAGATTTATTATAAGTATAGACGAAAATAAAACCTTACCTGAATATTAACGCCGAACGCTTAAGGTTTATCAGTTTATTTTATGATGCAATTGGAAATTAAATTGCAATGATGATAATAAATTGATAAAAAACAGATTTAATGTTATTAGTTTGAAGTACATTATAAATAACTTGTAAAATAAATATAACAATCAACTTGTATCTGGGTTATTTTTTTCTTCCAAGAAATTCTCAGTAGCCTGCAGTCCAGAAGCAACTTTAGTGTTACAAAATTGATCGTGTAGTTTTGGCGGGAAAATCGTAGGCGTTACCTACACATAGCTCTCGTTAACCGAATTCCAAAAAGGAGGAGGTTCTACGTTCGGCTGTATGTATGTTTTTTTTTTATTTTCATTGATTTGCTGCATTCTAGATTTTTGTTGTATGTTTTTTTTCTATATAGTTCTCTAAAGGTGCAAGTGAACTGGGGGTAAGCAAATTCTTTGTTTACATTCGCATTAATAAGTCAAGGTATTTGATAAAAATTATTACCGGCCGGACCGGCTTCATGCAAAAAAAAATCACTATAACTACCTATATGTACCGCAACGGCCTCCGAGTCGCAGTGGTATGCGTGGTGGATTTACAAGGCGGAGGTCCTGGATTCGATCCCCGGCTGGGCCGCTTGAGGTTTTCTTAAATGGTTCTAGGTGGGAAGCTTCGGCTGTGGCTAGTTACCACCCTACCGACAAAGACGTACCGCCAAGCGAATTAGCGTATCCGGTACGATGTCGTGTAGAAATCGGAAAGACTTTAGATTTTCATTCACCTCCTAACAAGTTAGACCGCTTCCATCTTAAATTGCATCATCACTTATCATCAAATGAGATTGTAGTCAAAGGCTAACTTGTAAAGAATAAAAAAAATAGTAGTGGTACCAGAACCAGAAGTAAAATAAGATGATAATGATAATGATGATTAAAACTACTAAATTAATTTAACTTGAAAAACATAAAAAACTAAAAAGATCGCAAAAATAACATCGTAAGGATGTGACACAGTAGATGAAGTCGCGGCGTGAGCTGAAATAACAAAATATCTCGCCAAGCTTAGTACTAAGACTGTAGACTGTAGCTTAGTACTTTTAGACTGTAGTCTTAAAAATAATAAACCAGTGGCTCGCCTCATCATGTTACTTTTAAATTAACTTTTATCTCAAGTTTGCATTATTTTTGTTCCGTGAACTTAAAAAACTCTCTCTCTACTCTACTGGCCTATATTGGATAACATCTGGCTTGATAACTACCATTTTGCTTATTCTGTTTACCTACTAAATATTTTTTGAGAAAGATTTTGACATGCTATACTACCTAGTCCTTGGACTCTAAAACAAATTCTACTAATATTTTAAACGCGAAAGTTTGGATGTTTGTTACTCTTTAACGTCGCAACTACAGAAATTTGGAATGAAAATAGATTTTACTCTGGATTAACACATAGGCTACTTTTTATCCCGGAAAATCCATGGTTCCCGAGGGGTTTGTGGAAAACCAAATTCCACGCGGGCGTTCGCTAGTAATTAGATAAGTAATATTCATGGCGAGCAGGATAAAACTTTGAACAAGGAGGTCCATGGTGGTGGAGCGTGAAATATATTTAAACACTACCCTACGTACATAGGCTGTTTAAATTCCAACCCTTTCTTTTGGTTTTGCCATAGTCGTGTAATAGTCGTAATGGTGTGAAAAAGAGACCAACTCGTTAAAACCTACCTACATTATATAAGTATAACGAACCGTGATAATCCAGTGGATATAACCTCTGCCTTCAATTTGAAGGGCGTAGCTTCGAATCCGGTTGGGAGCATGCACCTCCAAATTTTCATGTGCTTGTGCTTAAATAATTGAAAATTCAGAGCGAAACTAACGGACGCCATGACTTCGTCTGTGTGGAATTCAGTTTTTCACAAATCCCGCGGGAACCATGGATTTTTCTGTGATGAAAAAATAGCCTATGTGTTAATTCAGAGTAAAATCTACTACTATTCCAAAATTCAGTTCAGTTCAATTCAGCAAAATCGAAGTCGAAAATGTAAGAAGATTTATACAACATTTCATCATATTTTATCCCCTTAGGGGTGGAATTTATCAAATTCATTTCTTAGGGGATGCCTACGTCATAGTAGCTTTATGCATTCAAAGTTTCAGTCCGATCGGCTTAAAATTGACAAAGTTTGATACAAATATTCATCTCCAATTTTACCCCCTTGGTGGTAGAATTTATCAAAATCTTTTCTTAGCGGATGCCTACGTTATAACATCTACCTGCATGCCAAATTTCAGCCCGATCCGTCCAGTGGTTTGGGCTGTGCGTATGTCAGTCAGTCACCCTTGAGATATAATTATTTAGATTAATTAAATATCACGTGTCTCACGGTGAAGGAAAAACAATATTATGTACATGTCAATATGTAAAGCATAGAGCGTTATTTTTGTTCAATCTCTGTGGAATCAGATTCGAAAATTAATTAACACGACAAGTAATCCCCGAGAGGCAACGTAAGCGTAGCTGCTGTTAATTAAATTTAGACTTCATGCAACGCTTGCAATGTCAATATTAGTTGGAAAATCTTTATTAGTGTAAGTAGTAGTAGTAACAGCTTTGGAACAGAACTTGGAAATCCGGATTGCAACGTGGTGGGTCTAAGCTCCATATTCCTTCTCCTAAACGGAGATCGGGATCTGTAGTGGGTTGTTAAAATTCGCTGATAATGGTGGCCTGGTGTGTTTAGCTCCAAATATAATCTCTTATTAGGAGAATGGCCTAGCCTTAGTCATTAAAAATAGTCTCCGTGAGTCGTAATCCTCATGTGTGAGGGTCGTGACCACCTCCATCTCTGATCCTTGTCCTTAGGATGTTATGCCATTTTTTCCTATCTCCAGCTACGCGAAAGCATCGTAATCTATGGACTCGAGTGTACCCGCGGGTTTTTTCCTTCCACCTTGCCTAATAATAACTAATTTTTCCAGATTATCTCCGTATTTCCTGGCAATGTGTCCGAAGTACTCTAAAATGTGCTTGAGGCATATGGTAGAAAGTCTCATGACCTGGTCGGACCAACACATCGGGCTGCGCTCCCACGGTCTTTTTCTATCCACCTTGCCAGTAATAACTAATTTTCCCAGATTCTCTCCGTCTTTCCTGGCATTGTGTCCGAAGTACTTTAAAATACGCTTGAGGCATATGGTAGAGAGTCTTATTTTAACTTTGAGTTGGGCAAGTATAGATGCGTTAGTCTGAAATGCAGTCCATGGAATTCGGAGCATTTTCCTCCAACACCACATCTCGAATGCATCAATCCTTTTGCGGTCTGGAGATTTTTGGGTCCACGTCTCAGCCCCATAGAGAAAAATAGTCTAGTAGGCCAATAAATCTAGCCTCCTTTTTCCTGGGAACATTTAAAAGAGACAGCTTGCTTCAATCGCGCTCTAAATACGTCATCTTCCGTTAATTCCATTATAATTCTATACGTTTAACTTTGTTGTCAATAGAGAATTTCAAAATAATTGTCCTCACCGGTGCATTCCCTAGCGGATCTTTTTAAATCTTTCCAAGAAAAAGGCTAATAGGCAGAGATCGCGAGAGACCACCAACTAGGCGATCTCTACCTTGGGAGTGGCAGTGCCTTCTACCTTGCAAACTTGTTTTGAGGGAGGATTTTTCTATTTTGTACGATTTGTACAATAGTGCGTGCCCTAGTTAAAATACTTGTACACGCCATTGACAAGTAGCCTAAACCTATGGCGAGATTTTGACGTCGTAAACACCGGATATGACACCACACTCGGGCCAAATTACTGGACGAAACATAGTCCCGGCGCTGGCCCGTAACCTCTCCCACCTCCCTTCTCCTCGCACACCCGAGTCCAAGGAGAAGACCACGCTGCTTTGATAGGCATATAAGGCAAGCACGGTCCTTCTTAGGCCACATCCACACTTCCCAGCAGGTGAGATCGTAGCCAAACATGATCCTATATCATAAAAAGAACCGCGCTTGTTGAAGATGACGTTATGCTTACCCGTGTCCATCGAGCACGTGCTCACAGCCCGTGAAGTCGTCCACCGACCAGTGGAAGTGCATCTGCTCGAATATGTACTCGCCTATCAGAGGCCCTCCACTGAGACGAGGTCTGGACGGCGTGTCGAACGTGAAGTACGCTGGAACAAGGCACATAATAGGTAAGTCTTTCGACGCTTAGGTAAGCACCTTGGTAAATGCACCTTGGTACATTCGAAATGACGTTATTCATCAGGACCTTAGAATTGAAAATGTCGACAATATAATTCAAAAAATGTCTCTTGCTCATGAACAAGACTTCACCATCACGTAAACATCGAGGCAATCCAGCTACTCGACGTTACGAATGAGAAGACTTAAACGGACCAAACCATTTGAGTTAGTGTTTAGTGACTAGCGATAGTGTAGTGTTAAGTGCTACATGGAAGATCATGTGTAGAAAAAAAAACAGTAGGTAGTGATAGACAGAGCAGGGCCGGACCGTCCATACGGCGAACGGAGCGGTCGCTCCAGGCGCCAAATCCTAGGGGGCGCCGAAATGGTAAACACAAGATCGAAAAGATATTTATTTCTTTTTTCTTGACATTCCGATGTACGTTAGGCTACGAACTTTTCAAACGTCCTTAGTATATATTGTTAGGAGCAAACAGGAAAGGCGCCATAATTGGATCTCGCTCCATTCTAAAATTTACCTCGGTCCGGCGCTGAGACAGAGTAGTATAAAACTGAAAATGCTAAAAGATCAGAGCCTATAGCAATGTGGCACGTCGATCGTCGATTCTTTTTCTACAATAACAAAAATCATGACTTTCACTATCGATTGACCACGTGATCAAGTTGTCGATCGGATCTGTCATTCCCATACATTCCGTTAGTTATCGAAGCGTTAGCATTTGTAAAAAGAGAATCGACGTGCTACTTGGCTAAGGCCCAAGGAAGCCTATCACAGCTTAGTTACCCTTGGAAGTAAATAGTAAATACCTCTTGTAAATTTTCTAAAGATATTTTCATTATTACCAAATTTATAAACGTAAATAAGTGTTGTTACAGGAATATTTTAATAATTTACTCAGAGCTCGAGGGAAATGGTTACCTGTGCGTTAATAAATCTATTAAATTCAATTTAATCCTATAATTTTGCTATAGTTAATTATATGAATATGCTAAAGATTTATGAATTGAAGGTAAAACCGAAGGTTTTCGGAACGGGATAAGAACACACAAAGCATTAAATATTATGGGCTAGGGTCACAGTATACAAACAATCTAGGGTTATGAGTTATACCTAATCCTGTCATGTAAGGTGGTACTTACGTATCTGTGTCTGTCCGTAGCATCATACACATCATAATACATACACATCATAGTAAAACCGTTTAAAAATTAAACGGATGTAACATGATGTGTATAATAATGTAATTGACTTTTATATTTTCTTTAATTTAGGAACAACTTCATTATAATAATTGTTGGGTGTGAAATTACTAGCGATTTATAAACTCATTTTTAATTTGTTTGTTGGTAATCGAATATTTTTTTTTTTAAAAGAATATTTGCCATTTTTTGATAATATGAACAATATTCCCATTCCCCTCCAACTAGTCGGGAAAGACTGTGATAGGAATGGGTACGACAATAGACCAATGGGGCGGGAATCGAACCACCACCCCTCGGTGATGAGTCCGACCGTTCTTACCGTTGAGCTATTGAGGCTCAATAAGAATATGGCAAAAAAATTCGTGGAATATATTATCAAGTGTAGTTTGTCCAGGTAGGTGTATTTTTATAACATGCTGACTACGATAAAGTCAAGAGGAAGGCTTTTTAAAATATTCTACGTACCCTATGGAACCCTAATAATACATATTTTTAGTATTAAAAGTTAATTACAATGATTAAGTATACGATTATCCATAAAGAAATCGTGTGTTATATAATCTAAATCTGTTAATGTCATAAAAATGTTTTTTATGACTGATGGGTTGATAAGAACCATTATCAATGGACATCAAGCAAGATATACACATGCGTGTTTGCGCCTAGTTATATCTTATCGATCTGTTGACATGTTAACTTACGGTTTTGTTGTACCTATTAATAATCTTATAGAGTCAATAGTACCCCTAGAAGGGTCCTGTAAATATACTTTGCCCCTGTATCCCGTCATGTTCTTTAACTGGCTGGACACACGCGGGTCATGATACTACTTAATGCCCACGACTTTGCGAAATGTAAAAACTAGCCAAGAATAGAATAATATATTTCACAAAAAAACAAAATTAATATTTTAAACTCAGCATGGAAGGACACTTTAAATGTTCCCTGTTGACTACGAAACCCTAAAATTTATATTAAATTGTAGTGACGAGTAGCAGATACCATTTTGTACATATTAGAATACAAATGTTCAAATAGAAACAATTGAACTGAACCAGATAGAGACGCACGGACAGGGGTTGCTATAAGGGGTCTTTTTCATTTACTTAGGTAACTACACAATTGATGAGATCCTTAATAATAAAGATGATTGGAGGCCATTGGATCAGCTTCCACCTTCACGCAGGAAATAAAACTAAAAGAAATATTATTGGTATTAACAATTGTAAATTATTATAATTATTGTACGATTTGTTCAAAAGTAACTATTAAGTTTCTTGCCGGCTTTTTAGCAGAACCTGCCTTTCGAGCCGGCGGTAGTCTTTACAATTAGTTACTTGAATAAAAATAATTTAGATTTTTTAATTTTGGGTTTTTCCTTTTTGAAGTACGGAACCTTAATATTTTAAAAATACATTAATTATTTATTTATAATTCATTATAAAAACAAATATTTCAGATAAAAAATCAACAATACAGAATATTTTTTACTGTGTCAACAATCGAGTCGAACAATTAAGTACGAGTATTTGTATTCAAGGACTGGGAGGGTGTAAACGTGCTCTGAGTAACTTATTAATGTTGTTTAAGTACATGTAAATGGGACCATAATTAACTTCGCTAGATTAACTCCGCTCTCATCATAATCGTTTACAACCTTCCTTAAAAAATAGGTTATAACATAATTTATTAAAGGTATATAACATAATTTATTTGAAACTAGCGGACGCCCGCGACTTCGTCCGCGGGAAACTCGATGTAAACTTTCAACTACCCCTACCCAACGTACCCCTACCCTACCCCCTACCCTACCTTACCCTACCTTACCCTACCCTACCCCTACCCTACCCCTACCTTTTCCTGAATTTTCTTTGCTATAAACCTCACGGAGCCCGAGACCTTTCCAACGAATGCAAAACCGTGGAAATCGGTTCGTGCGTTCTGGGGTTATAGCGTCAGGAAGGAAAACCCGACTCATTTTTATATAGTAGATGTTTCGTTTTAGGAATCATAATGATATGTGACTTTCAAAGGATTTCTTTGATAATATTAAAATGCGAGATAGTGCAAAATAAAACAGGATATTATTGTATTATAAGAATAGATTCTAATTGTGTTACCAGTTTGTCCCGTATTGAGCAAGACGCCATTGGAGTCGTTGTCCCAGTACTGCTTGAAGCGCAGAGGCTCTAGCGACGACCACGTGGGGCAGCGATGCACGGAGATGGCTATCGGAGACTGTGATGCTCTGAGCTTCGATATTTGTTCCGCTGGTAACAACAAATATAGGTATTCATAGTATAGGTATGTTTATACCGACATACGAGTAGCTCAATGTGTCGCAAAGCTGAAGTGGCAATGGGTGGGGCATAATATAGTTCGATAAGTTGATGATCGGCTCACTGCTGAGCTCGAGTCTCCTCTCAGAATGAAAGGGGTAAGGCCAATAGTCCACCACGCTGGCCCAATGCGGATTGGCAGACTTCACACACGCAAAGACTTAAGAAAATTCTCTGGTGTGCAGGTTTCCTCACGATGCTTTTCCTTCACCGTTTGAGACACGTGATATTTAATTTCTTAAAATGCACACAACTGAAAAGTTGGAGGTACTTGCTCCGGACCAGATTTGAACCCACACCTTCCGAAATCAGAGGCAGAGGTCATATCCACTGGGCTATCACGGATAAGCTGATGGATGTTGGGTTTCCAAGGTTTCCAAAATCGATTCAGTAGATCCATTGATAACCCCCTACACCACTACAAACATTATTTCAAAAATTAACCACGCTCGCACGATGTCATCTGCTGAAGTAAATCCAAAAATCCTTTCTTTAGCTCCGCTACCATTAGGTATTTTATTACGTCCCATTTCATAAAAATATTGACAGTAAATAGTATACAAAAGTATCATCAAATATACCATTCCATACATTAGGTGCGGAACCGTAAATATTAAGGACCGCGGACATGAATACGAGGAGCGGGTATTTTTGGGCGCAATTGGTTCTACACGTGACCCTTCGTTTGGTACGTGATGTACTCTTTTTGTCAGAGAAGATATCTATATTATTCATATATCGTAATGGCCTAAGACCAAAGATTTTATACTATATGATATGATACGTGCCTACAAAATCACCGCAAAAGTGATTCGAATTTAGCTATTCCACTGAATTATCACATGCACAATTTTGTGTGTACTTACATTGTATATTTACCCCAATGGCGACAATTTTTGATAAGTATTTTAGGGTATTAGTTTTAATTTTAATTCATTTTATTTTATAGTTGTAGATATAATGATATTTCCTTTTATTTTATTTTTATAAGTTTAGCCTAGTTAAATAATTGGTCTTAGCTAGTATAATATAAATAATTGATTGTACTATTTACGAATCTATACTAATATTATAAAGCTGAAGAGTTTGTTTGTTTGTTTGAACGCGCTAATCTCAGGAACTACTGGTCCTGATTTGAAAACATATTTCAGTGTTAGATAGCCCATTTATCGAGGAAGGCTATAGGCTATATTTTATCGACCCGCATTCCTTAGGGAACGAGAACCACGCGGGTAAAACCGCGCGCGGTCAGCTAGTATATTATATTGATTTAGCGTGCTACAATATAACTACAAAAATATAAAATATAACTAAATAAACAATGCCTAAAAATAGTAAAATCACTACAAATACTACTTTATGTTATTACACTTCCTGAACATACAACTCGACATTGTAGACAATATTTAGGTACTAGCGGACGCCTGCGACTTAATCCGCGTGAAATTCGATGTAAACTTTCAACCCCTTTTTCACCCTAAGTTTGTAGCATAAAAAATTAAGGACTTTCATACTAACTTGCGAGAGTCTTTGGACCTCTTTAATCCCGCTTTATCGCAAAATCCGTTTTTAGCTATTCTTACCTACTAACTGTCGTCGTCGTCATCAACTCATATTCGGCTCACTGCTGAGCTCGAGTCTCCTCTCAGAATGAGAGGGTTTAGGCCAATAGTCCACCACGCTGGCCCAATGCGGATTGGCAGACTTCACACACGCAGAGAATTAAGATAATTCTCTGGTATGCAGGTTTCCTCACGATGTTTTCCTTCACCGATTGAGACACGTGATATTTAATTTCTTAAAATGCATACAACTGAAAAGTTGGAGGTGCATGCCCCGGACCGGATTCGAACCCACACCCTCCGGAATCGGAGGCAGAGGTCATATCCTCTGGGCTATCACAGCTCTACTAACTGTAGTCGTAGACAATCTCCCTTTTCCAAATTTTACCTTTGTGTATCAAGCGGTTTTTAAAATTCCGTGAATGACCTTTCGCATTAAAATAGTAAGATTATTTGATTAAATAACTTTTGTTGTCTATAATGCGACTGAATGAAATTAGCCACTTTAGGGCGCCTCAGTTTTGACGCGCTAGTGACATATCTAATAGTATAAAATCTTTGCCTAAGATTACCTTGTTTATCCAGTCAGCCGACAAATAACATCAAAAACGCAATTGAACGTTGTAGAGAAAGTCATTCAACATCTCTGGATGCTCTGCGGTTTCCTACTCGTAATATGTATCGTTTTTTTATTTTTCCCTATAAACTTTTTTTTTTATTGAGAAAGAATATTATAATAAATAACTTAACCACTTGACTCCTAAATGGATGACCGGTCGCCCATCGTATCCGTTACGTGACATGTAAAAAAATATAAAGTAAACTGAGGGCAATAGGCGAGCACAGTATCATGCTCCGCGCGATAGAGAAATATAAAGATTTTTTTAAATGGCTCACAACGGTAGATTAAAACCGCATTCTCTGACTGTCGGCTTCTTCAACGCAGACGGGCTTTTCGATAAAATACTCGCGGGCAGCGAATGGTTAAGCTAACTTATCCCAATAGTATAAATCATTACGACGTGGAATGGTGGCAAGAACACTGGCTGCATTTCCGCGTTGGACAGCCTATGGATATCCTTTGCGCAGAAAATGAGCCAGCCCTGTCACCAGTCGAAGTAACTAGCCGTGGTGAAATGTTTCAGTGAAATAGTTTTCTCTTTTATTTTTCTTTGATTTTCTCTCGGATCGCCAACAACTACTCGTATATTCACCGACTACTACTGGCAAATACGGATTATATAATGTACTTACCATCGGATGCAGCGGTTTTCGCTGGGCAAATATTCAATGACGTCATAGTCGATAGCACTACAAGTTAACTACTATGTAACCACAATATTTTTTTAACCACAGTCTCTGTATATCTTAGGTAAGCAAGTAGGGATATAGAATGAAATAATTCGATTCCGAGTCGAATAATACACACGATAAGATTAGTATTATCTATTTTTTGACGATTGGTCGACCGTGAAATAAGTTAATACAGACAAGGCTCTTCATAGAAATTCCTAAAGAAAAATATCACAGGCCGATTAGTGTTCCTTCCTCGAATTCAACCTAGTATTATTATCTCTCTATATCTACGTAATATAGGGAGATAACAGTAGCTTGAACTGAACTGGCATATAAACTAAATTACAACCAGGAGGGTGTTCTGTATGTTTAACTGTTTACCTACTTATAAGGACGGCCTCCGCAGTGGTATGCGCAGTGGATTTACAAGACGGAGATCCTGAACAAAGTGGTATAGGGTTTCCAAAACCTACGGAACTCTAAAAATATGTAAGGCGCTTAATTTTTGTATCAAAAACTTAATTAACAACTCTAAAAAATGTAAGTGAGACATAAATAATACGCAGACTGTAAACGGACAGAAACTATTTTAAAGAAAAATAACTTTTTAATTATTAAAATGAATCGCGGAACTTCGTAACACGAAGTTTGCTTCAAGAAAAATGTTTCACTAAAAATTACCTTATACGGAACTTAGCGACTTCCGCATACCGCTTCGTCGTGTTTGAAAATTTTACAGCAAAAAATCTTGAGATCATGATTAAATCTTCCGAGCAATATTATTTAACTAGCGGACGACCGCGACTTCAATGTAAACTTTCAAGCCCTATTTCACCACTTTATGTGAATTAAATTATATTTTTTTTAATGATTTATAAACTAATTTTTAAAACTGTAACTCTAAAAATGAAGGAATTTCCATACAAATTTTCAACACCTTATTTCACCGCCTTCTTATTTTATTTTCGCAATAAAAAGTATCCTATAACCTTTTATATTATGGTCCTGAACCATGCTAAGTTTCATTTAAATTCAATCAGTAGTTTCAGCGTGATACCCGAACAACAAAACAACACGGACAGAAAGACAGACAAAAAATCGAAAAACAATATTCCGATTCCTTCAGTATCGATTATATGATGCCCCCAACAAAAATTTTCAAAATATCTTCAATGTTCAGAATGTACAAAATGTACAAAATTCGTATTATAAGTGTAGATTCTAGATGGCGCTGGCGTCCGTTATGCCACGGTAACGTTTGGTGTTACAAATGGTATAAGTAAAATCTTGAATTGCGAATAAATGTATACAACTCGACCAGTTTTATTATAAGTATAGATATAGATATGTCAGCCACGACTTTATTCACTCTCCTGGGTAATTTGATGCTTTGACACGATAAGGGATGATTTATAACCGGGTGAGTCCGGGCATGACCGTGTCCGGTCGGCCAAAGCTGCGAACGTAGTGTACAGCGTACGTTAGTAGGATACTTAAGCCTAGTTCGGACTAGTTTAGCATTTTAGTCAACTATCTTAGCACCCATAACACAAGCTACTCTGTATGCTTACTTTGGGACTAAATAGTGATGTGTATTGTTTAAGTATATTTATTTATTTATTATTATTTATTTATTTATTTATTTATTAGTCGAGTAGCATCCTAAACTTTTTGCTACTGCCCAGAAAATGTTCACGCTTTGTTCGAGTACAGTTCACGAGTGAGTGATGATTTGCAAGATGAACAACATACAACACAATAAAGTAATTAAACTATTACGTACGTACGTACTATAAGTAAACGATTAAGCAGTAACGTAAGTAATAATTGATTACGTTGAAAACGTTATGTAATAACTGATTGCCTAGTTTATTTTCCAAATCTAAAAAGACGATAGTTTGATTTGTTTGTTACGGTATTCTGTGGTCTTAACATTCCATAAACACTCATGGGCTAAATATTTTGTAACAAATTTCATAGTTGTTTCTTCGCTCCAGCGAAACGTCATTTTATGATTTTAGGAGCAACTAATGAACTCGACTAATTCGCCAGGTTCGGACTTGTTTAGCCGGTGAACCAGTGAGCGTGACGTGTGGTGGGAGGCGCTACTCATCCAATAAAATAGAGTAAAATGGATTGATTCGACGTAACTATTTACTACTCGACTAAATTTTTTGGTGTTCAGACATGTTTAGCAGCTTTTACGGTTTTCGACTAAACCGCTAAAGTAGTCAGAACAAGCCTTTACGGACGGACATTAGTAGGCCCGGACTAGACACGGATCATGCACTGTGGTATATAAACTGCTTCATACAAAATGTATGTAACATTTCAAATTTCTAATATGAATCAGTTAGCAGTGATAGCCCAGTGGATATGACCTCTGCCTCCGACTCCGGAGGGTGTGGGTTCGAATCCTGTCCGGGGCATGCACCTCCAACTTTTCAGTTGTGTGCATTTTAAGAAATTAAATATCACGTGTCTCAATCGGTGAAGGAAAACATCGTGAGGAAACCTGCATACCAGAGAATTATCTTCATTCTCTGCGTGTGTGAAGTCTGCCAATCCGCATTGGGCCAGCGTGGTGGACTATTGGCCTAACCCCTCTCATTCTGAGAGGAGACTCGAGCTCAGCAGTGAGCCGAATATGGGTTGATGACGAATATGAATCATCCCTTAGTATCTATACAACTGAGTTTTAGTAACTCGGTAGTGTATGCTTCGAATACACATTTTTACTCAATTTATCAAACATGATCTATCGTACCTAATAAATTGAGTAAAAATTAAGCCTCAGTAGCTCCACAGTAAATGGCTCTGACTCAACACCGAGAGGTCATTGGTTCGATTCCCGCCCGCTGGACTTTTGTGATACCACAGAATACATTATGTACAAGTTAAGTTATGCAGTGCCAATAGTGACTAGTCCCTACCCTAGTTAATTACCTTGAACACACCACTGAGTATAGACTTATGTATCTACTTACGTATGACTTTCCGACTAACTGAGCGGCTATTCTGTAATGATGTTTTGTACAACTCGCAAGATAGAGTTTCGAATTCATCTCTATCTATCTCTGTTTAACACGATACTATAGAAAAAGAAAGAGGTGAATTCGAAATTCTCACTAGCGAAATATACAAAACATCGTTTCAGAATAGCTCTCCTAGAGGAGAAAGGAATTATTGACCAAATTTAAGGAGATAAAAATATGGTAAAATTATTTTTAAAAACATCTGAAATGGGATATACCTATCCATATAACTATTTTTCTATATCAAAAATATGATGACAAAAGAGAAAAGTCATCACGAAATATTGAAAACCACTTGACGGGCAAGGAGTTAGTATATAACCATATAGTAGTTAGTATACAAGTATATAGTATTGACGGCCTCCGTGGCGCAGTGGTGTGCGCGGTGGATTTACAAAACGGAGGTCCTGGGTTCGATCCCAAGCTGGGCAGATTGAGATTTTCTTAATTGGTCCAGGTCTGGCTGGTGGGAGGCTTCAGGCCGTGGTTAGTTACCACCCTACCGGCAAAAGACATACCGCCAAGCGAATTAGCGTTCCGGTACGATGCCGTGTAGAAACCGAAAGGGGTGTGGATTTTCATCCTCCTCCTAACAAGTTAGCCCGCTTCCATCTTAGACTGCATTATCACTTACCATCAGATGAGATTGTAGTCAAGGGCTAACTTGTAAAGAATAAAAAAAAAACACCATTCGTTAATAACGTATTTTGCGACAGGGCGCAAAACGAAAATCCACGCGGACGAAATCGCTAGTATTGCCTACATTGTCGTTATTTTAATCACAATTAAAGTGTGGAACAATTAATTCCACTCTGTTTGGTGGCCCGACTTACCTTTAGACATTTGAAACGGCTGACCTAGACCTCTGAAGGACGAATGACGCCAAGGTTATTGTATCCTGGTACACCGATCTTTAGCACGAAGGAACGATACCTATCAACAATAGGGATGATGACAGTTTTTTAAATAGTATATAAATTAAGAGTACGCTAATAGTAAAGCAATTTTGTAAAAGTAACAAGGTATCTGCGATCATTACTTTCGGAGCTACAGGGATTTAAAGGGTCAGATTTGCGGCGCTACCGCGGATCTGAGAAACGCCCCATACAAAATGGTACGAACTTATGACGTCGTAGGCAATTAATGATCGTTAGATTTGTATGGGCGTTTAAACAAAATTACTATATACTATAATCAATATATTCAAACCTAGTCATCATCCCCATTGATTCCACTTTGTTTGGTGGACCGACTTACCTCTAGACATTTGAAACGGCTGACCTAGACCTCGGATGGATAATCGACGCCAAGGTTATTGTATCCTGGTACACCGATCTTTAGCACGAAGGAACGATACCTATCAACAATTCTACTTCATATTTTAAAACTATTTAGTAAATATTTAATCAAAAACACGTTTATTTCAACTATAAATATTAAGGACTAATAAAGTTGTCGAGCTTTTATTACACTTTCTTACTATGGTTGCATACGAATAAATAATTTACGGGAAAGTTGATCGATACCGCGCGACCGACATTTTCATATGAATGTATTATGTGGAAGTTTCCAGCTGTTGTTTTAGGCTGCTAGGTCGCATAGTTCTAGGTTTGATTTCTGGTTGATACCTTACCTACGGTTTTTGTTATTCTTTACAAGTTGACTACAATCTCACGTGATGGTAAGTGATGATACAATTTAAGATGGAAGCGGGCTAACTTTTTAGTTAATTAAAAATCCACACCCCTTTCGGTTTCTACACGACATCGCACTGGGATGCTAAATCGCTTGGCAGTACGTCTTTGTCGGTAGGGTGGTAACTAGCCACGTCCGAAGCCTTCCACCAGCCAGACCTGCACTTATTAAGAAAACCTCAATCGGCGCAACCGGGGATCGAACCCAGAACCTCCGTCTTTTGTTTTGTTTCGCTTTCTATGTGATGTCCTCCATGACGTATCCATCAATGGCGACACCTTGGCAACATCTAGAGTGACTGGCAAAACCAAACTTGGTTGCAAAATAACTGACCGCTACTATTGTAGTTATAGGTATAAGTAGGGTTTTTCCTGGTCTAACTAAGGTGCCTTTTTGCGTCTAGATCTTCTAAATGTTTCGCTTCAAACTATTTACAAAAATATGATGTAGTAATATGGCCAAGCACGTTTGTGTGTATGAATTGAAGATAATTTCGTCAAAGAATGTTTCCTCACTATACTATACACACCAACGCACCGATCATAGTTTGATATGAGAAAGCCGGTATACAGACAGATGACTGGCTGGCTTTTGGGAGGCTTTCGGCAGTGGCTAGTTACCACCCTACTGATAAAGACGTACCGCCAAGCGATTCCGGTACGATGTCGTGTAGAAACCGAAAGGGGTGTGGATTTTCATCCTCCTCCTAACAAGTTAGCCCGCTTCCATCTTAGATTTCATCATCACTTACCATCAGGTGAGATTGTAGTCAAGGGCTAATTTGTAAAGAATAAGATAAAAGCTGTATAAAGGCTGCCTTATTTTGGCTCCCTAACATTAGTCTTAATTTCAATTTGAATGGTGGCTGGTTAAATTGATTGCACATTAGGCTTAACACTTATTCATGGCAGTGCTGTCTTAACTTAATTAAGATTTGACAGCCGTATGGGGTAATTGCCTTCTGCATCCAAGGCGTGACTTTAGATTCTCACAAGTGGAAAATATTTGTGTGATGAACATGGGTATTTTCTAGTGTATGGTTGGTTTATATAAATACAACTAGCTAGGAATACGTGAATAATATATAGATTACAGCCTTCCGCGACAAATGGGCTATCTAACACTGAAAGAATTTTGAAATCGGACCAGTAGTTCCTGAGATTAGCACGTTCAACCAAACAAACAAACAAGCTCTTGAGCTTTATTATATTAGTATAGATAAGTATTTTTGTATATAATATTACAGATATAAAACTAAAAAGTAAAGTGAAAGACGTAGGCAAAATAGCAAAGCGGTTGAAATGGAACTGGGCAGGACAATTATGACAAGAACACCAAATGACAACTGGAGCAGTATAACAACATCGTGGATGCCCAAGGGATGCAAAAAGAGAAACAAATATACCCATTACCAGATGGAAAGAAGATCTATTTGCCTTCGAATGCAGGTAACCAAAATAAAAAACAGTTCACTACTCGAGACAGATAGAGATTCTACGAGTGGAATTCATAGGCGTTGTAGTGGAACCCCAGGGCATCATTCGGCCGCTGAGTGTCGAATTTAACCTCTATTTGTTTTTGAGAATTTGACACTCAGCGGGTGAATGATCCCCTATATATCATACCACTGTAAGAGTAATGCGAGAAGGATATTGGAAATTAATAGCGGTGAAAATGATGACTTACGGTTCCGAAACCTGGTTGCTTAATGTGGCCCTTATAGTAAGGCTCAAGGTCAATTAGTGGGCGATGGAGCGAACTTTTTGGAGTTTTTCTGCGTAGTCGAATCAAAAATGAGGAGACCCGCAGAAGAACCAAAGTCACTGACATAGCTCAGCGAGTCGCAAAGCTGAAGTGGCAATGGGCAGGGCATATCATTCAAAGGAACCTTGGGGTCCAAAATATCTGAATGGAACGGAAGTACCGTAGTGTTGGTCGACCCCCCCACTAGATGGACCGAGAACATCACGCGGGTTGTAGAGAGCCGCTGGATGCTGGTAGCTCGAGACCGTTTTGTTTAGAACTCAAAGTAAGAGGCCTATGTCCAGCGTCGGCTGATAATGATGATGATGATGAATGGCGGTCTAACTTCGTATATGCATATGTGTGCATTCCGGCGTGTACGTTTAGGTATATACGCGATCTGGCAGAATGGGGATGCGTCTCTGTTTAGTTCAGGAGACGGTGACTGTACTTATTACTGCGTCTATGTACCTCATTATTATCGACCCATATTCAGCTCTAGTCTCCTCTCAGAATAGCAGGGGTTGGGCCAATAGTTCACCATGCTGGCCCAATGCGGATTGGCAGACTTCACACACGCAGATAATAATTAGGAAAATGTTTTCTTCATCTCTGGTATGCAGGTTTCCTCACGCGTAATATTTAATTTCTAAAAAGGCACACAACTGAAAAGTTGGAGGTGCATGCCTCGGTTGTTAATGGTCTAAGCTCGTACCGGATTCAACCCACACCCTCCGGAATCAGAGACAGAGGTCATATCCACTGGGCTATCACGGCTTATACATACCAAGTGTAATAAATAAAGTATTATATTTATAAGCACGGGGATATTCCAATTTAGCCTTCAGAACTTCAGTGGCAACCTTATTACATCAATATGTCATCTTGTTATCGGATATCTTTGAAATACGAATAGAAAAACATAGATAAACGTACATTCTTCGATAGGTGAGACAGGATTACATGTAGCTGATAGTTAGACGATGCAGATTAGATACAGAACCTGGCATTCGGTATAAGCCTATGGATTTCCTTTGTAAACAATTTTTTAAATATATTTTTACTTTTATATCAATATTTCACCCGCGTAGTTTCCGTTTCGCTAAGAATATGAGGATAAAATATAGCATATGACACTCACAAATAACGTGGCTCTTTAGTGAATAAAGTATTTTCAAAATCGGTTCAGTACACGCAGAGATTACCCCCTACAAGGCTACAATACCACAAACTTTACCTCTTTATAATATTAGTAATGACCTTGAGTGGAGTCACGACCTTGTGATCGTTGTATGTAGGGTTAAGGACATTCTTAACAGTAACTAATACTCCCCTTTTCCACTCAAGTCACCCTCCCCGTCTATACCAAGTAACCCATAAAGAATTACACAACAAGAAATGTAGACGGCCCGAACGCCACGAGCATACTGAAGCCGACCGTACGACGAGCGCCTTATATTGCAAGTCATTCCTGTTTACCGATCGCTACCCCTCTCTAACTCCCTGACTTTTACGGAAACAAGTCGCGCCACCTAGCCTACACGAAATCGAGCGACGTCATATCTCTCAGACTAATATTTACTACAATAGCTTATGTTATTAGTTTATAATGCAGCTTTTTACTTCTGAAATATTTTTTTTAAATTGTTCCAGTAGTTTTTGAGTTCCTTCGTTACATACCAAACTACAAATCTTTCCTCATAATACTAGTTGACCCGAGAAACGTTGGTTTGCCTTATCGTTATCAAACAATTCCTACCATAAGACTATTACTGGTTGCGCTCCTATAGCCTATAGGATACGTGGTTTGATCACTTGTTAGACCTACTGGCCTTAGAACACAGTACCTTGTGATCCAAAGCTGCTCTTGCTAACCACTGGGTCAATGGGCAGTCAATAAAAGACGAAGCACATAAGAGTTAGTCAAAGATAATTTCCAGTTATCTCAAGAGGCATCTCGTCTGATCCAATATCCATCAATATCGAATCGGAGTTCCTCAGGGATTCTATCTTCCATTACGGGAGACGAGAATCTGGTCAATTTCAATTCGACTAAAACAAAAAATCTAGGGATTTTTTTTTAACGACACAACTGGCAACTTCGCTCGTAGCACTCCCGATGGTCCGTGCGGGCCGGGCGGCGTGTAACGATGAACGAAAAACCCACGACTGACTTCCCCACATGCACGATTTCACACCCGCGCAGTCTTTCCCCCTGTCGCCCGCATATCATGGGAGTGTCATCAACGAACTTGCCAGACTATACCAACCCGCCTCGGAACAGCGTGTTGGGCCTTAGTTCTATATTGCATAAAGAAGAAAGTCGGGGAAATATAATTTAAGTTTCCAAAATAAAACGAAAAATGAATAGGAGTGTTTGATCCAATTTTCACTACATTCGAAATAAAGGATAAGTTTCGAAAAGCGAGGGTAGATAATGATTACTCTAGCGCGTAATAGGGTTCGCGTTATATTACCCGGAGCTTATTCTCTATCTGTGACACGCTATGAAGGCCATTATGATAGGGATGTGTAATATATTTTATTTACTAGCAGATGCCCGCGACTTCGTCCGCGTGAACATCGATGTACACTTTTTCCCTTCGCCCCTTCTATTTATATGTTCGTATGTTTTATATATGAAAAATACAACATCACAACCCCCTGGCCGAAGGCCGGTGTACAATAAAGTGTGCGACCAAAGGCCGCGTGTTTTTTGTGCTTGGGTGAAATGCCCATCCACGGTCACGGGCGGAGGCCGTAGCCAAATTAGTCACGGTCGGAGGCCCTATCATAAACCCCCGGCCGAAAGCCGGTGTACAATAAAGTGTCCGGCCGGAGGCCGCGTGTTTTTTGTGCTTGGGTGAAATATCCAGCCGTAGCCACGGTCGGAGGCCCTATCACAAACCCCCAAACCAAATTAAATATCACGTCTCAAACGGTGAAGGAAAACATCGAGAGGAAACCTGCATACCAGAGAATTTTCTTAATTCTATGCGTGTGTTAAGTCTGCCAATGGGGATGATGACAAGGTTTGAATATATTGATTTTAATGATACATTCGGGTAGATAAGATCAATGTTAACTAATTTATACATAAAAAGCAAAGATTGACTGGATATTTGCAAAATAAATAAGATTATAAAAGTTCAAATTCTATTAAAAATATTTTATCGTAATTAGATGAAAATTCATACAGTTATAGCTTCCTTACATTAAATGTGACATTTTATATATATGAACTATAAGCATAAACGCACAAATAACAAAGATATTGGTAATTTTGTTTAAACGCCCATACAAATCTAACGATCATTAATTGCCTACGACGTCATAAGTGTGTGCCATTTTGTATGAGGCGTTTTTCAGGGATCCGCGGCAGCGCCGCAAATCTGACCCTTTAAATCCCTGTAGCTCCAAAAGTAATGATCGCAGATACCCTGTTACTTTTACAAAATTGCTTTACTATTAGCATACTCTTAATTTATATACAATTTAAAAAACTGTCATCATCCCTATTGGGCCAGCGTGGTGGACTATTGGCCTAACCCCTCTCATTTTGAGAGGAGACTCGAGCTCGAGCAATGAGCCGAATATGGGTTGGTAAGTTTATAATATTCACAACATATTTTACTCAAAAACATTATTTCTTTGTATGTTTTAAATATTTGTTGCTCAAATTAAAAATGTACAAAGGCAAAAATGCTTTGAGGCATGCTCTACCAATTTTGCAGAGTATAAAAGAAATAATTGTTATTAACAAATCATAATATACATATAAATTCGAAAGGTCACGCAATCTCTAAAACTGGTTGACGTACAAAGATGATATTTGGCAGGGAGGTAGTTTATAGACAGACGTTTGCTAAGAACGGATTTTCGACAGAGCCGGTTTAAGGAGGGTTAAAGCGGACCAAGTTACGGGCGTTCGCAAGTAAAAAATAAGTAAGTAAGTACCAAATTGTCTATCGTTACGGCTAATACCATTCAAAATAGGGTGCTGCCATAGGAATGGAAAGCTAAAGGCAATTTAAACCTCCTTAATTGCATCAGATCCTCCTTAGTTACCTGTTTAGCGATCTTGATTACAATTAAAGTATTGACATCGTAAATGTCAAGATGCTTTAAGTTGCTATTGTTCCGAAGGCAGGCATAAGAAGTCAAGATCAATCGTCTGCGTTGCGGTAAAGCTGTAAACGCACTCTGTCAAATTAATCTTTGTCTCGGAGAGTTCAATGTCACTTTCGGTGCCTTTATTTGAGTTGAATGTTAATGGTCAAATGATTGCAACTCCGTCTACATTTAATTATTATTTGTACTTATTTTTTTTTTTGCATGGAAACCTTATTTTCTAAAATACTCTACATAGTTATACCAATTTTAGAATAAGCAAGTTGTATCAATACAGGTCCGGTCGTTTTTAAGAGCCTGAACAAACAAACAAACAAACAAACAAACAAACAAACAAACAAACAAACAAACAAACAAACAAACAAACAAACAAACAGACTTACAATTATTAGAAACTAGCGGACGCCCGCGACTTCGTCCGAGTGGAATTCAGTTTTCAGAAATCCCGCGGGAACCGAATATTTTTCCGGGCCTATGTGTTAATCCAGAGTAAAATGTATTTACATTCCAAATTTCAGCCATTCCATTCAAATGGCTTCAGTAGCCGCAGCGTAAAAGAGGAACAAACATACTTACACACTTACACACAAACTTTCGTCTTTATAATATTAGTAGGATTAATTGTTTTTGTGAAAACCATTTTTTTTTATTTTAAAGGTTTTTGTGAAAACCATTCAATGTACTTTTTTATTTTAAAGGTTTAAGAGTTTTACTTGCTTTCTGGGAAATAAGGGGAACTACCTTCATTAATCAACAAGATAAAAACCCAATATTATTATTTTCATACACAGGATCCAAAACCAGGACTTCAGGCAAGCAGTTGCAGTATTACTTATACGTCCAATCCGTCAGTTGCTTTAATAATATACTCGTACGTACTCATCAAATTATGATGAGCATGGGTTTTTTCCAGTGTCTGTGTGTGTTTATACACTAAATAAGTTTTTTAATGTAGTATATATATAAAAGAAAGTCGTGTTTGTTACAACACTTATAACTCGTGATCTGCTGGACCGATTTTCATGGTTTTTGATTCGTTGGATTTGTCTCCGTCAAGAATAGCAGAATACATCTTAAAAACAAGGGTTTAGCGTTAGGGGTAGGGTAGGGGTAGGAGTAGGGTAGTGTAGGGTAGAGATAGGGAAAAAGTGCACATAAGTCAAAGCGAAGCTTGACCGGGTCAGCTAGTGTAGTTTAAAAATGTATATTAATATTAATATATCAACTATCTTAGCACCCATAACTACTCTGTATGCTTACTTTGGGGCTAGATAGTGAATGCGTATTATTTAAGTATATTTATTTAATATTATTTTTTTATTATTATTATTAAATAAAAAATCGAAAAAACCTGAACAGTACCTACTTGTGGGCTGTTTCGATTTTTTGAGGAGAAGTAGGTTATTGTTTTGGGCCTTGGCTGTAATGGAATGCAGAATGGCGCCTGTTCCTAATGGCATAGCAATGATGTCTTTGAAGGCTGTTGATATTTTACAGTAGCTAAGAATGTATAAAACAAATTATCTTTACATTTTTATCAAATATATTATGGACTTTTTACCCTTAAAATGCCCATACAAAATTATTCTATACTTATTTCAACCCCTCCCAAGTCCGTTTACGAGTTTTAGCAAGAAAAATACAAAGAACTAGCTATTTTGTAGGTATACCTACCTATTCTGTGCTATTGCTTAATTGGGACTAAACGTGACTTATCTTCAAGAAGTGTAAACATATTTTTTGATCTACGATACCATACACAGACACTGGCGTGCACTTACGTACCTATAATACCTATATATTGTGCTAATTGGAAAACTCCTTGTAAAATATCTAAACCTACTTATACATTGCTTATATAGTCCTAAGCAATGATAATTAATACTAGAGATAGGTCAATAGTGCTTCAAAACTGAGGCGGATAATTAATGTGTATAATTATTGTCTTAATTTCATTTAGTCGCATAATAAACAACGAACGTTGTTTAAACAAATAATTGGTACTTACCTAAATATTTACTTACTGCAATGTTAAGTTGTGTGTTGAAGAAGTGTAAAAAGCTAAAAACTTTACATAAATATGAGGACATAATAAATATGAGGACATAACAGAATTGCAGACAAAATTGTGCTTGTGTGCTCTCAGTGGTGTAGCTCGTAAATTCACTTTTTGATCACGGTGACTTTGTAGGCACTTAACCAATTTAAAGTATAAAATTATCATTGGTCCTAAGGATAGGTTGTGTAATTATGCATCTATGAAGTGCGCGTCCCTGCAAACACACAAATACAAAATAAATTCGGAGAACGGAGAACTACTACTGTCGGACTTTGATAGTACAGACTTTGATATACATAGAACGAAGTCTGGGAAAGTCTGAACGAAAAGAAATCAAATAATACGTCCTTTAACCTACAATTTGTATTCTACATTCTAGACCAGGGTTTCTCAAAGTGGGGTACGAGAACCCCTTAGGGGTTCGCTATTTGACGGCAGGGGGTTCGCGACAAGATTTACGTAATGGTGGCTTGATAACTGATACCAAGTCAGAATTAAGGTTAAAATTGTCCAAAATTACTCCTAACATTGAATCCATTTGCGACAATAAACAAGGACACCCCTCACATTATTATGGTACCTTTTATTCAAATAAAAACCTTATTTTCTTCAACAGCAAAAATTATTTTTTTCTTTGGGGGAGGGGGCGCTGTCACTTGGAAATTTTTACAGGGGTTCGTGGAGCCGAAAGTTTGAGAAGCCCTGTTCTAGACGAAACCCTTCTAGATGTATTGGACTGTATAAATCAATGATGTAGTATATTATTATCATTGCTATAAATAGATTTCGTAGTGGTTTTATTCTTATTTCCCGTTCGTTCTATTATGAATAAGTGACTACTGAACCGATTTGTTCAATAAACAAAATGTAATGGCGCGGAATATCTACTTATATTCTGATAGTGAAATATGAAAAGCCAATATTATTTCTCTGACTGGCTTTCATTTCGAATAGGCTTTGTAGGCTTTTAGTTCTTATCTATTTCTTTTATGCAATGCCTTTCAGTTTAATGTTGTAAACCGTTCTTTATACTGTAGGGGGTATTCTCTGGACCTACTGAAGCGATTTTGAAAATTCTTATACCAATAGGAAGCCACATCATTTATGAGTGTCATCAGCTGGACTTCATCCCCAATTTTTCACGGAAACACGAACTACGCTGGTGAAACCTCGGAGCGTTGGCTAATAATATTTGATTCTTTTTTGTTTTGTTACTCGTACGTTTTACTCAAAAACTACTCAACCAATTTCAAAAATTATTTCACCATTAGAAAGCTACATATTCATTTACAGGGTTGCTGTAAGCAACGGGGTCTACGGCTTCAGGTCTCCGCGGTCTCAGAGGCTGCACGGACTCAGGGTCCATACGGTCCCAGGGCCTCTGCCCGGTTTTATTTTAGTCTCTTCACTCCAAAAAGCATAAAACCGAAATTACCGTTTAGGTTTTCATATTTGCGGCTCTTGGCCGTAATTATGAAAAATATTTCAATTTACAAAAGTAAGAAGGTAGATCTCAAAAATATTACCGTAAAAGGAGATCATTAATTTTGGGCCCTTTTTGAAAGTGCCGGCCAACGAAAAAAAATGGCACGAATCGTTAGAACTAATCATTTGAAGTAATAGATAATATGGTATAAAAGTTGTCAGGTGGCTCTGAACCAAATTATACAGGTTCAAAAAAGAGCCCTGAAACGTATGGAGTGTGAATGATCTCCTTTCTTTTGTTTCTCTTTTTAGGAATTTCAGTTGGGCTGTATGACAATTATTTTACTCGTAATAAACTTCCTGTGAGGTGAACGAAACATTAAGAGGCGTTTGAATCGGCTGTTAGTCACTAGACCTTTATTAAGAACTATAGTATATAATATAGAGACATAGAGAATCACTTTCCCAAACCACGACATGACATTTTAATACATAAAACACTGGTATGAACCTTATGCGGCTGTATTAAGGGGGGAAGTAATCGAACGAGTTTGAAGGCTGGTGGGGGTAGACTCACGCGCAGTTCGACGCGAACCAGCGTGTATTGTACTCGGATTTTACGATTATACACATCACTAGTGAACCAATCAATACAAATAATCGACATAAAATCGGAGTGAAAGTGATATAATGTGTTAATTTATCGATTAATTGAAGAATAGTGTTGTGCGAGATGTGAGAATACGTGGTAAGTTTGAACTGTTGTTGAATATGGTATTTTTACGCGATTTTGACCTTTAGGGGCACACGTTAAAATTTATTGTTGTTTAAATACGTATCTCGTTTGGTATTGATGAGTTATCTGTTTAGCATCCCATTTTAATGATTAGTCATTACGTTAAAATGATAGGTAAGTCGATACATTCAATGATATTGCCGTTAAATACATTTGTAAGGGTAAAGCAAAAGCTCTAACATGTTACATTTTTAACCCTAAATTGCTAAGCTAAGTTTGATAAATTGCGATGAAGATAATATGGACTATGGAGTAGGTATGGACGTTTATCGTATAACGTATATGGTAATCATTATGAACCCATATTCGGCTCACTGCTAAGCTCGAGTCTCCTCTCAGAATGAGAGGGGTTACGCTAATAGTCCACCACGCCGGCCCAATGCGGATTGGCAGACTTTACAAACACAGAGAATTAAAAAAAATCTCTGGTATGCAGGTTTCCTCACGATGTTTGAGACCCGTGATATTTAATTTCTTAAAATGCAGGCAACTAAAAAGTTAAAGGTGCATGCTCTGGGCCGGATTCAAACCCACACCCTCCGGAAACGGAGGCAGAGGTCATATCCACTGGCCTATCACGGCTCAAATTTTCTTCAAACGTTCAAAAAGAGCAATTTATTATCCTACTACCCAAAGATTTTATAAAATGTCGTTACTAACACCTCGTTTTTTATCGTGGGTTAATACTCATGGTCATGAATACATTCAAATTAGTCTTAATCAAGATCAATTCTGAAAATCTTATCTATCAGAGGGTAGATAATATTTTCAGAATACTTTGTAATGTCAGATCTTTTAACCAAGTAGGTGCCTACATGAAATACCTACATGAAAGTAGTAATCAATTCACCGCAGCAGGTAGACTATAATTTTTTTTTTTTATATGACCAATATTCCCCTCCAACTAGTCGTAAAAGACTCTCTTAGGAGTGGGTACGACGATAGTCCAACGAGCGAGGATTGAACCACTACCCCTCGGTGATGATTCCAGCCCCTATACCATTGAGCTATTGAGTCTAATTATATTGAAATATTGGAATAATTTCTAAATTATATATTAATTAAAAACTCATTAGCACGATATCAACGAGCTCTTGTCCGCGTTTTCATATTTATCAATACGAGTATGTCATTAAAGTGTATTTTTATATATTATTCACTATTTGGTATAGAACAAGTAGCAACAAGGATTTTACCATCATTTTGTGGTAGAGGAAACATCTCGAGCAGGTACCAGGACTTGGTTTAGGTATATTAGAGCATCCTTTTAAAATGCATTAACACTGACCTTCTCTGTCCGACATATTAAGTAATTTATGATCATTAGATACACTATAAAACATACTTACATAAAAACACTAACACGATTAAAACAACTGTCTACTGTTCTTACCTAAGGTAACAGCATTAAGATTAGAAAACGAAGTAGGTCTGATCATAACAGGCTCTTAATCCAGCAGCAATTCTTGCAAACCTTATCTAACAGATAGAGTTTTCAAAATATGACTTTATGTAATTAATTACAAGGTCCATATTTACACAGCAACCAACGTACAAAACGTTTAGCCAACCAAAGTCCATGTTATCTTTGAACAAACAACAGCATTATCGTGCGGATCCCTTGCAAATCCTACCTTCATCACATTTAGGCACGATTACTATAAAACCTAGTAGCAGAAAAAACGTAGGCAAATGAAAGAACCTATTTGAAAGAAACGTTTAGTATTTACTATTTTAGTAAGTATTTGTAAACCTTTTGGGGTTCCTTTTCTTCATAATACAACGTAGGATTCTGGCTTTAACGCAGTACCCTGTACCATTATTAGAATCCTTCGTCATTTGGCTTTGGATATTGACTTATGTTATTGTCAGTCACAGCGAAGCCTAACCCGTATAACACGTGTCTCAAACGGTGAAGAAAAACATCGTGAGGAGACATGCGATTATGAACAGGTAAACACCTGAGAATATTCTTAATTCTCTACGAGTGTGAAGTCTGCCAATTCGTATTGGGCCAGTGTGGTAGACTATTAGCCTATCCCCTCTAATTCTGAGAGGAGATTCGTAATCAAACGTGGCACCACCAACTTCCTAACTCTTGAAAAATTGAAATGAAAACTTAGAAGAAAGAATATTACAGGATCTTATAATAGACCGATCAAAGATTCGAACCCAGGACCTCGTGATCCTAAATCACACAGACCACTACCACCGGGCCAACAAGGCAGAGAAAACAATGAGTAGCCTTAATTAAAATATTTTTAATCTAATTCATTTTACATTTTCTCATGCCCACTTTCTTTAAGTAAAATTTAATGTATTTCAAATGTAAGCGTCTCTTAATTATGTATATTTTAATCATGAGACTTTTAAAGCACCTCAAGCAACGACGTTCAACTAACTTTTTGTCGATAAAGTAATATACATTAGTTTATCGTTTTTAGTTAAAAGGCGCCACTTTATCTAACTCACGTAGACAAATTACGCCAGGTATTTCAATCAGTCACATTTGAGTAGGCTTACATGATAAATGAAATCCTTTGAAACCAAATATAAGACTCAGATGAGAGAAGATCTTAGCATTTAATTCCAAAGACATTTGAAAAAGTGGTTTTATAATCCCAGCAGCAATAGGCTACTTGCCTCTTTTTTAAATAGTTTTTAAACTGAATTATTGAAGTATTATAAGCTTCATTTTGTCCCGTTAATAATAAATGACGTCACAGCATGCGCCAATCACTAACTGATGCCTTGTAGTGAATGTCACAGTTTATGATTGGTGTTTGCGGTGACGTGATAAAAATACAATTTTGTTTTTTAAAAATACTACAATTACAAGATTATTTTCACAAATAAAAATGGGATTAGAGTTTCTAGGCATTTAAACTGCATATATGCAAAAAATCTTCTTAGTTTTGTACAGCAGGCAGGTAGCCTATTACTAAGCCCTGAGCCCTCATTCGCACGAGAGTTTTTTAACAGACGTTAAATAAGCGTTCAAATATAGTATGTAGTTAAATGAAGTATTTCCAACGGCAAAATTGAGAATGCAACACTGCTCGAAAAAAAGCTTTACTGTGACGCTGTCATGTGAACAAATACTTGGGAATGCATTTGATGTATTTGAGTGCTTTTTTAACGTCTGATTAAAAAAAGTTCGGTAGAAAGAACGTTCGGTATACGACTTCATTTCTTTATGCTGTTATTATTTTTAAAATTTTTGTTATTTTCTCATTATTTATTATTTTTAAACTAGCTACAAATTCTAATATGTCTGAGTGCCTTATTCTGCTTCTTTTATGAAAGAAGAAGCCTTGCAGGCTATGAAAATAGGTTTATGTTTCAAAAAGTAATGTGTTAAAAAACATTTACTTAGTCAAGGTTACTACTACTCCATTGATGAGTTCCTTAATGATAAAGGTTAGAAGCCGTTAGAAGCCGTTAGCTATTATTAGCTTCTACCTTCACGCATTAAGTAAAACTCTAAGAAATTGTAATGTTGTCACCAATATTGTATGATTTATTAAGAAGAGCAACTGTTGAGTTTCTTGCCGGTTTCTTCATAGCAGAACCTGCCTATCGAACTGGTGTTAGAATTTTTACAAATAGTCAACTGACGTATCAAAAGTGCTTGTAAACTGAGCCTACTTGCAATAAATGATTTTTTTTTTAAATCAAAAAGTCAGTTGATAAATAATGTTTAAACAATAACCTACAAAAGAGAACATGTTTAACTAGAAGGAGGCGAGCAAGATTCCAATTACATAGACGGCATTCCGTAATTTCCGCTCTTAAGATTCCTAAAGTATTATTCTCAAGAGGTTTTTGTTAACTTGGAGTAAATAAAATAGAGCCTCTCTAAAGGGAATTCCTCGAAACCCACATTACGTTTCAAGAAGTTTTATTGTACAAAGAAGAAAGTTAACGAACTTTTCTGTTTATTTGAAAATTGGTCAACAACAGCCTGGGCACTTTTTAGGGGTCCGTAGGTAACCAAAGGGTCAAAACGGGACATAACACAACAGGCATGATTTTTTTGCCGTTTTTATAGTATGTAATGGTGTTAGTTGATCATGAAACACGGCTAAAACTCATGTGATATAAGGTCGGAGTATGCCAGACTAGACTAGTGATAGTCTAGATTAGTAATGGTGTGTTCGTATTACCTGGTGGTTACCACCTCCGTGGCCCAGTGGTGTGGGCGGTGGATTTACAAGACGGAGGTCCTGGGTTCGATCCCAGGCTGGGCCGATTGAGTTTTCTTAATTGGTCCAGGTCTGCCTGGTGGGAGGCTTCGTTTGGCTGGTTACCACCCTACCGACAAAGACGTACCGCCAAGCTATTTAGCGTTCCGGTACGATGTCGTGTAGAAACCGAAAGGAGTGTGGATTTTCATCTTCCTCCTAACAAGTTAGCCCGTTTCCATCTTAGACTGCATCATCACTAACCATCAGGTGAGATTGTTATCAGAATCAAGAATTTTCGTTAATAAAAAAGTTGAGCTACTCATCAAGATGAAGCTACTCACGGAAAATTAACTTGAAAGTAATCAATTATAATAATGTTCCATGGATCATCTCAATGTTCATGACTATCATGTATGTTTATAAATAAAAAGTTTTTATTATTAAACTGCGAGTGAACATTAATATGGCACTTATTCTGCTTAAAAGGTAAAATTTTCACATACTTACGTCAAAAAGGAATTCAAGTCGACACACAAAATCACGAAAGTAATATTTTCAAGATATATTATTTATTTGAGATGCCACAGACTGTAACATAACGAAGCCTAACGTAACCTTAGACATCCAACGAATATTAACAATGAAGATGTTCCACAACTAATATTACGTACTAGCTTTTGCTTGTACACATGTTTTCTGTGCTTCTGCTGAGAAGATTTTACTAGAATAATCAAAAGATTTTAACTATTCGCCTTTTCATGACAATTTTAGCATTAAAGACACACATAAAACTAAAGTGCATCGAATTATTTTAGAGCATTTCGGCTCCAAGTGCTCAAGTTAAGTTATTCAAACTTCATTAGAAAGCAGAAATAGTTTAGTCAAAGACATACCGCTTACCAAAAAAATCACCGCAAAAAGTAATCCGGATTCAGCTACTCCACTGAGCGCACACATGCACAGTTTTGTGTTTACTTCATCATCATATTCGGCTCACTGTTGAGCTCAAGTCTCCTCTCAGAATAAGAAGGGTTAGGCCAACAGTCTAACACGCTGGCCCAATGCTGATTGGCGGACTTTACACACGCAGAGAATAAAGAAATTTTTCAGATAGAGCCGTGATAACCCAGTGACCTCTGCCTCCTATTCCGGAGGGTGTAGGTTTGAATCCTGTTAGGAGCATGCACCTCCAGCTTTTCAGTTACTTGCATTTAAGAAATTAAATATCACGTGTCTTAAACGGTGAAGAAAAAACATCGTGAGGAAAAAACAAAACCTTTGTAGTAGTGGTACTTGTGGTGGTTAGTCCAAGCAATCAATCAAGAGTTGAAAATAATCAATCAAATGTAAAATTTAGTAATTATATTAGTAACACCTTTTTTACCTTGAATATTCATTTAACTTAGAGAGTAGATTCATTTAATTTGATTACAAACGCAGTTAACAATTAAATGAATCTACCTTTTTTACCTTGAATATAATTCGGAAACTTGAGGACCTACTTAAGGAGAAAAACTTAATATTCATTGAACAATAAACAATTTAGCTCTCGATACGAAAATCCTTTGAAAGGATAATTGAGTTCAGTCATTTCAGGCTTCCGATAAATATTAAGAAAAGCTTTAGCTTTGTACCGCGACAGATTTCATTATAAAAGTGAAGATTAAAGAAAAAGACATCTTAAAATAAAACTAAAAAGCTAAGCTTTAGTTTTATTTTAAGTATACAGATATAGTTTTTTACTTTAAGATGTCTTCCATAACGTTTCTCTTTTCACAGCCATTGAAGTTATCTTGATTAAATTATAAATTCGTACTTTATTAAACTTAAAAATTAAAAAATGCGTGTGTTTGACGAATTTTGGCGTGGCTAAGATGACATTATTAAATTGTTTAACTCACCACTGTCAGTTGTTAACAATAACAATGATGTTCTAAATCTGAGCTTAGAAATTTTCTTGGGAATTTCTTAGAAGTATCACAGCCAGATCAAGGACTCGAACCTAGGACCTAGGTTGGAAGCTACATAGGCTAACTACTGGACTAGCGAGGTGATCATTCATAGACACCATACAAGCAGAATATATGAATATGCGGCTAGTTAAAAATAATCTGATATACTAAATTATTCTGGAAAATCCTGGCAGTAATGTACCTACGCAATACTATCACATAGTCGATCGTCGAAACAAATGATCGTGAGATAACTAAATGGCAGTTACAATTTATACCCATCCGGTTCTCGATACGATTTTAAAGGTCAGATGTATCATGCAAACAAACGTACAAAAGCCTAAAGGGTATGTTTATAATAATTTAATACTAATAACGGATACCCGTGATTTTGTCCGCATAGAAAGTCATAAGCCTAGATGCCTATTCTTTTTTGAAGATGGTGGAAAATGTCAAATCAAATCAAAATCAAAAATCATTTATTTCAAGTAGGCTCAGTTTACAAGCACTTTTGACACGTCAGTTGACTATTTGTAAAGATTCTACCACCGGTTCGGAAGGCAGGTTCTGCTGAGAAGATACCGGCAAGAAACTCAACAGTTGCTCTTTTGAAAAAGTCATACAGTACCTATTATAATTTACAATTGATAACAATTACAATTTCTTATAGTTTTATTTCCTGTGTGAAGGTGGAAGCTGATCTGATGGCCTCCAAGCGCTTTTATCTTTAAGAAACTCATCAATGTTGTAGTAACCTCGACTAAGTAAATGTTTTTTAACACATTAGCTTAGCTATGCATTGGCAGGTCCATCACAAATGCGTATAGGAAATTTTGGGCGAGGATTTCAAGTTAAGCTTTTTTAAGCTCCACCCATCTCTTATCTAAAATTCAGCTTTCTCGGTTCATTTGCATTTTGAAGTCTAGTTTTCCGATATAATGATTGTATAGTACGCGCGTTAACAACTGAGTCTTAGGGCCATAAATCATTTCTCTATATCTATCTCGCTTACACTTATGGGTCTTATGGAGCCGTCTAGTGAAGGGTGTAACAATGAAAGACATATTATCGATAAGTAAAGTTTATTATCGTATCTTGTTCACAAAATTAAAAAAATTAACAATATTTGATTTAATATAATACATATTTCATATTATATAATTATTAACTAAATAAAATTAATCTTCATCTGAGTCTTCATCATCAGAATCTTCGTCTTCTGCCAAATTTATTATAAGCGGCGCGTGATCTCTAATTAGAGCTTTTTGTAAATCTTTGTTTTGAAGTTCTTCGGCATGCCTAACACATTTGGCCCAGTCTTCTCGTGTGACATTTTCTATGGCTCGGTGGAGGTGATTTTCGACATCTGCTATCTTGAAGGTATTATTATTCTTCGCAACTTCTCCCTTTACTTGTGCCCAAATTAATTCTATTGGGTTATATTGACAGTGATATGGAGGGAGCCTTATTACTTCATGACCTCGTTCATTTGCCAGATGGTCTAAAGCGTAGACCTTCTGCGGGTTACTGGCTTTTACTTTTCTTATTAATTCTTCAATAATTTCGTTGCTGGAATATGGAATCTTTTTCTTTGTCAACCATTCTTGAATTTCAGCTTTCCTCGTGTTTCTTGTGGGTATCTTTTCCAACTGTATCGAATGATAGCTTGCGTTATCGACAATTATAACTGAGGGCTCTTCAAGTAGATTCAGGAATTCGGAAAACCATGCCATATATGTTTCGCCATCCATTTCTGTGTGGTAATCAGCATCCTTTGATTTCACCGCTTTAAATATTAGCTTCGCATCTGGAACGAAGCCAGTCCTTGCAGAACCCGCATGGCAAACTATTAATCTTTGGCCTTTTCCCACAGGCTGATTCTTGAAACCTCCTTCATCGTTGCTTCCAAGCCACATCCTCTTTCTTGCATGGTTTTGATTAATCCATGTTTCGTCTAGATAGAAACGTGGTCGCTGATCGTTAGTTCTTCTAAGTAAATCCAATTTCCTTAAAAAGTCCATTCTAGCACAAACAATATCAGTTCTTTCCATTAAATATTTACGTCCTTCGCTATTTTTCTTATACTGGAACCCAACCTCCTTCAGTAGTATTCTCATTGAAGTGTTGCCGCATTTAAAATCGGGTAATTGTTCACGGAATTTTTCTAAAATTTTCGCCACGGATGGATACTCTCCATTCTCATAAAATGAAGCTACAGTTCGCTTCAACACACTTTTATCAAAATCGTCAATATTAGTGACGGTTTGTGGTTTCTTAAAATTTGTTCTTGGTATACAGGTACTGCCTGATTGTGATACTTCCGTCTTGATTCGGTCCACTGTCGCTCTGCTCACACCACAAACAAATGCGGCCATTTCACGTGGTTTGTTGAAATTTAGAGAAGCCACTTTATTCGGATCACTTTTCAATTCATTGAGAAACAGGAATACGTTGTGAATCAGTGTTCGAGCTTGAGGGCTAATATCGCCATGTAATTTCTTCAGATCAACGTTAGAAAATAAAGTATCCATAGTGCGCAACGAGTAACACATGAATGTATTTATTTAATTGCAGTAAACACATTTATAGCAAAAAAAATACGCAATGCAATTACATTAGAAACCGACCAATCAGAATCGTCCAAATCATTATTGACTCATCATTAGCACGTGCGCAGGTAGCCGTTTATCGATAATTAGGGTGCGCAGGTAGGCGCGCTGCACATTCCTATCTTTTTTGACTTTTATGACCGGACGACTCAGATGATAACGCGCATACTATAGTAATACAATTCCAGTTGTGACTGCCCTACCAAACCATCTGTACAAAAGTTCGATATTCTTAGAGATCCAATTAAACACCAATTTTCCGATACAAAGAAAACTTTAAATCCCAAAAGTATTCAAGTCAAACCAAACGTCAAACGCAAGCCTGTTGAGAAAACATCATAATACACTTTTAAAACTTAAAAAAATGCATTTTCATATTGGAATAATATCAATTGTGGGCAGAATTCAGCATCAAATACGTCTATCTACTAATATCTATGCTATCTAGTACCAGTATAACTATTGTTAAAATCCATCGAAACGTAAAGCCATTCATAATGATATTTCCATTGTACTAGTAATAAGTGTATCAAGTAATTTATAATGATTTCCATTCATTTTATATTACACTACCATTTTAGTAAGTACATTATGATATAAGTGCGGAAAGTTGAAAATGACATCCGAGACGATATCGCAGCTCGAGCCGAAGGTGAGAGCTATATTCATAGCAGAGGCTGTAATCATCAAAGCGCACGTATGTTATGCGACGTTTTATAACAAATTTGCGAGGAAACACACTTTAACAAAAACATTTTTCAATATTTTTGTCTATATGTTCCGGCTAATCTCCGAAACGGATGAATGGACCGATTTTGATGGAGCTGTCATATACAGCTGATGTTATAAGGGCTACTTATATCCCGATGTTCTTGCAGAATAAGAATCTGAGTTCTGAGTTATAAGTGGTGTAATTATACCTCGATTTTCAAAAAAGAAATTTATCATTCATCAGCTGTTACAAAATGAATAACGACCTAGTTTAACCAGAACAACATTTTTTTTTTTATTTTCACGTTTTACTTTGAACAATTTAAATAGCAGGTAATGTGGAGTGGTCGCTAACCGGTTGAATAATGCCGGTGAAACTATAGGCCCACAAGTTATGGTGGAATTTTTGAAAAAATAAAAATATTCTCTACAAGTTTGCCCTTGACTACAATCTCACCTGATGGTAAGTGATGATGCAATCTAAGATGGAAGCGGACTAACTTATTAGGAGGAGTATGAAAATCTATACCTATTTCGATTTCCACATGACATTTTACCGGAACGTTAAATCGCTTGGCGGTAGGTATGTCTTTTTCGGTAGGATGGTAAGCCTCCCCCCACCCAAACCTCGATCAATTAACAAAACTTCAATCGGTCTAGCCCAAAATCGAACACAGGACGTTCGTCTTGTAAATCCACGGCGCTTAACACTGCGCCATAATACCCTTATCATAGGGATGCATTTCAAATAGCATGTCCGCCATCTTGGACGTCCGGCATATTGGAATTAAGTCACGTGAATATTTTTATCGTATTCCTGACATTTGATATTCATATCATGGGGGTAGAATTCAAACAGCCAGTCCGCCATCTTGGGGAAGCCGCCATATTGGATTTGTAATGACGTTTTTTATCTAGTCATGTATTGTCATCAAAACTCAGAGCGTGTGCAAAATTTCATCCTAATCGAAGACCGGGAAGTGGGTCAAATTAAGATACAAAGATTTTCTTACATACATAGTTACAAGTGAAGTTAATATAAGTTTGTTAAAAATTAATGTAACAAAATCGGTGGTTACGTGTTTCACTTTTGACCTCAGACCAATTATTGTATAGGACCTGCCTCGCTAGACGTTACTTTTCTGTCAAAGTATATGATCAACGATCTGATGCGATTATAAAAACTGTCTCTATAGAGTCGATGTTCGTCGTCATCAACCCATATTCGGCTCACTGCTGAGCTCGAGTCTCCTCTCAGAATGAGCGAGGTTAGGCCAATAGTCCACCACGCTGGCCCAATGCGGATTGGCAGACTTCACACACGCAGAGAATGAAGATAATTCTCTGGTATGCAGGTTTCCTCACGATGTTTTCCTTCACCGATTGAGACACGTGATATTTAATTTTTTAAAATGCACACAACTGAAAAGTTGGAGGTGCATGCCCCGAACCGGATTCGAACCCACACCCTCCGGAATCGGAGGCAGAGGTCATATCCACTGGGCTATCACTGCTCTTAGAGTCGATGTTAAATACTTGTAATCGTGTTCGTCGGTTAAAGAGATCCGTAAAAATACCTTTTTGTGTAATTGAATTGTGTAAAAAACGAGAAAAAACTTCTAG